>NC_140183.1:13171817-13279283 GCF_963971535.1 Notolepis coatsorum | reverse complement strand
AGAGGGAGAGAGAGGGATAGAAGAGGGAGAGGGGGGGAACAGGGAGAGAAGGGGGACGAGCGTGTGTGAGAGAGTAGCCTGTACAGTAAGTAAAAAAGAAAAAAAATCACATGGCATTTTAAAGAATGCTCCAAAGATGGCGGTGGTAGCAGCGAGGGGAGCTTCTGGGAACCAGGGTGCAGAGGAGTGGGTTCCTGGAGGTCCTGGTTCGGGAGCGGTGCACAAAGTTCTGGCCAACTTGAACGAGGACGCGCTGACGCTGAGCTGCGAGGAGGAGACGAGCGGCGGGAACAACAACAGCGACCATGTCAACAACTTCAACGGCACCGGCCAACGGATCCTACAACGGGAACAACAACACGGGTCTCCCCGGCCGTCGACCCAACAGTCCCGGGACCGCCGCCGCCCCCGCGCGCACCGCCTTCACGGACCTACCGGAGCAGGTGCCCGAGGCCATCGCCAACCGCAAGCGCTGCGTCACGGTGAGCAAGCAGGAGGTGGGTGGGCTGGGGATCAGCATCAAGGGCGGCAAGGGAGAACAAGATGCCGATCCTGATCAGCAAGATCTTCACGGGTCTCGCCGCGGACCAGACCCAGGCGCTGTACGTGGGCGACGCCATCCTCTCCGTGAACGGCGTGAACCTGCGGGACGCGACGCACGACGAGGCGGTGCAGGCGCTGAAGCGCGCCGGGAGAGAGGTGACCGCTGGAGGGTAAGAAGACCCCCGGACTCGGTGTGTGTGACGTGTGTGTAGGAGGGGAGGGGGGTCCTACACGAGACATTATGTGTATGGCTTTACGCGCACACCTTTCATTCCCATGCCATCAGTAACTCCCAGTAGACTACAGCTGGACTTTATTTTGCGTCACCTGCGAGTGCCTTCTTCAGAGCCATTATGTCTTGGTGTTTGCATTTCAAGAGAAGTGAACGTCGGTTTACTCTGCATGACGGCTTTATTTGTGTATTTATGTGTTGTGTGGTGTTGGTGGTTAGACAGGGATTCGTCCATAACGTGGCTAGAAGTTCAATGCAGCTCTTAGGGGAGACAGGAACAGGGGCTTCTGGCAAAAAAAACGTCCCAGAAAGCTGATGATACACTTCCAGTGTATAGGATTGTTTTGATGAAATAGACGCCCCTCAATATGCCCCTCAACATGCTTCATGTTTGGTCTTGAGACCCAGCCCTGGCCCCTGGCTTAACTCTAGCTGTTGAGACCCAGCCCTGGCCCCTGGCTTAACTCTAGCTGTTGAGACACAGCGCTGGCCCCTGGCTTAACACTAGCTGTTGAGACACAGCGCTGGCCCCTGGTTTATCTCTAGCTGTTGAGACACAGCGCTGGCCCCTGGTTTAACTCTAGCTGTTGAGACACAGCGCTGGCCCCTGGTTTATCTCTAGCTGTTGAGACACCAGCGCTGGCCCCTGGCTTATCTCTAGCTGTTGAGACACAGCGCTGGCCCCTGGTTTAACTCTAGCTGTTGAGACACAGCGCTGGCCCCTGGTTTATCTCTAGCTGTTTGAGACACAGCGCTGGCCCCTGGCTTATCTCTAGCTGTTGAGACACAGCGCTGGCCCCTGGTTTATCTCTAGCTGTTGAGACACAGCGCTGGCCCCTGGTTTATCTCTAGCTGTTGAGACACAGCGCTGGCCCCTGGCTTATCTCTAGCTGTTGAGACACAGCGCTGGCCCCTGGCTTAACTCTAGCTGTTGAGACACAGCGCTGGCCCCTGGTTTAACACTAGCTGTTGAGTGCTGGCCCCTGGCTTAAAGCTGGGATCTGTGCAGTGTGACTGTCTGCCTGGCTATGTTGTGAGAAGAAATAGCTGGCATTTTGTAGGAAATTATTATTACGTAACCAGACACCAATGGAGAAATGTGTGAGACCACACTAACACTACACATACTTACCTCTCACTCTCTCTGTCTCTCTGTCTCTGTCTCTCTCTCTCTCTCTCTCTCTCTCTCTCTCCTCTCTCTCTCTCTCTCTCTCTCTCTCTCTCTCTTTCTCACTCCCCCCTCTCTCCTTGTCCCCCCTCACACACACACACACACACACACACACACACACACACACACACACACACACACACACACACACACTTACTTACTCACTCCCCCCTCTCTCTTTGCCCCCCTCACACTCTCTCTCTATCCCTCTCTGTCTTTCTCACTCCCCCTCTCTCTCCTTGTCCCCCCCTCTCTCTCACTCACTCACACACACACACACACACACACACACACACACACACACACACACACACACACACACACACACACACACACACACACACACACACACACACCACACACACACCACACACACTCCACATGGCATTTTTATCTTCCTCTGCTGTAAGTGATTTACACCACAGAGTCCAGTGAGGAAGAGGAGTGGTGTGACTGTTCTTTAGCCAACAGGAGAGATGATGAAGATTGAAAATTAGGCTGGTAGCTGCCTGGTGGTTTCACTTTGAAGCACAACATCATAATGACCCTCCCTAGAGACACACACGCACGCGCCACACACACACACACACACACACACACACACACACACACACACACACACACACACACACACACACACACCAGGCATGCATACACAGGCACACACACACACAGACATGCATACACACACAGGCACACACACACACACAGGCACATTTACATTTATAGTCATTTAGCTGATGCTTTTATCCAAAGCGACTTACAAGTTCTGTACGACAAGTCATCAGGAAGGGCACAACTCTATCAGCTGAGTAACAATGTTCATCAAAGTGTTGCGTGTTACAGTGTAGGTTAGTTTATTAGGACAAGTGCATGACAGTAAGGTTAGTTGGGGTTAGATTTTTTTTTATTTTTTTCATTATTTCAGATAATGTTGAAGAAGTGCGTCTTTAGTCGACGGCGAAAGATTGGACGTGTTTCGGCTGTCCTAACTGGGGTGGGTAGTTCATTCCACCATTGTGGGGCAAGGACTGAGAATAAGCGGCTTCTCTTTGATTACCCTCCCGGAGCTTGGATAGGAGTAGGTCTGAGGCACACACACACAGACATACATACACACACAGAGACACACACATACACACAGACATGCATACATACACACACACACACACACGTACACAGACACACACACACACAGTCACACACACACACACAGGCATGCATACACACTCACTGGAAAATATCCGTTTTATGGGTCCTTCTATTCTTGCAGGGACATTTCACCCAACTTCAAACTTTTAACAGGGGGGAAACTATCTTATAAATGGCCTTTTTCATTGTTTCCTAGCTATGTGGACTTATATTAATAGGGATCTATGTCTCTAATTCTCATAATTGGCGCATTCTTCAATTCTCCTCTCACAATATTCACCCTCACTGAACTGAGTCATCTGAAAATGTGCATATCTGTGATGTCAGAGGTTTCTCAGCTGCATAATAATGTGGCAGTTGATGTGGCAGTTGCCACCAGGCCACACAGTGGTTGGAGCCCAGCCTCAAAACGGCTTAAGATCTTGAGGTAGAAAAATGCTGTTTTTGAGTACTTGATTAGAAATACAAAACAATGAATAAAAAAAATTCAATAAAAAACCTTACAGAGGTGTTCCATAGACTCACAGGAATTGTGTAAAAGTGCCCAAATAGTGAAAGAAATAGTAAAATAGTTCCCCTTTAAGAGAAAGACAGCAAAAGAGAGGAAGAGAAAGAGAAAGAGAGAGGCAGGAATGAGAGAGACACAGAGAGAATGCACTTCAGAGAGAGAGAGAGAGAGAGAGAGAGAAATGGAGAGATAGAGTGGAATAGGCCAAGAAGAGAGAGACAGAAGACAGAGAGAGAGAAAGAGAGAGAGAGCAGAATGGACATTTACTTGTTAATGTGTCAGACTTTCAATTGTTTGGAATGAGAACCAACTCAAGCATTACACGGTGCGGTACGGACAGTGACATCACTGGCTCTCGGAGGTCGTGCTGGGCTCAGTCTGAAAGGGACAGGGACAGAGGTGTAAAGTGGAAGCTAGACGGCCTAATCGGTACCTTGGAATTCATAGGTACCAGACATTGTATGCTACTATCTACCTATCTAAGTATAAAACTGTGCCCTAAAGCACACCATCTAATGCACGCATGGCTGCTGCTGATCCCTGGTCCTGTGCTCGCGACTAGGACCAGCAACTAGGCCCAGCGACTAGGCCCAGCGACTAGGCCCATCGACTAGGCCCAGCGACTAGGCCCAGCGACTAGGCCCAGCGACTAGGCCCAGCGACTAGGCCCATCGACTAGGCCCAGCGACTAGGCCCAGCGACTAGGCCCATCGACTAGGCCCAGCGACTAGGCCCAGCGACTAGGCCCAGTGACTAGGCCCAGCGACTAGGCCCAGCGACTAGTCCCATCGACTAGGCCCAACGACTAGGCCCAGCGACTAGGCCCAGCGACTAGGCCCAGCGACTAGGCCCAGTGACTAGGCCCAGCGACTAGGCCCAGCGACTAGTCCCATCGACTAGGCCCAGCGACTAGGCCCAGCGACTAGGCCCAGCGACTAGGCCCAGTGACTAGGCCCAGCGACTAGGCCCAGCGACTAGTCCCATCGACTAGGCCCAACGACTAGGCCCAGCGACTAGGCCCATCAACTAGGCCCAGCGACTAGGCCCAGCGACTAGTCCCATCAACTAGGCCCAGCGACTAGGCCCATCAACTAGGCCCAGTGACTAGTCCCATCAACTAGGCCCAGCGACTAGTCCCATCAACTAGGCCCAGCGACTAGTCCCATCAACTAGGCCCAGCGACTAGTCCCATCAACTAGGCCCAGCGACTAGGCCCATCAACTAGGCCCATCAACTAGGCCCAGCGACTAGGCCCATCAACTAGGCCCAGCGACTAGGACCATCAACTAGGCCCATCAACTAGGCCCAGCGACTAGGCCCATCAACTAGGCCTAGCGACTAGGACCAGCGACTAGGCCCAGCGACTAGGACCAGCGACTAGGCCCATCGACTAGGCCCAGCGACTAGGCCCAGCGACTAGTCCCAGCGACTAGGACCAACGACTAGGCCCAGCGACTAGGACCAACGACTAGGCCCAGCGACTAGGCCCAGCGACTAGGACCAACGACTAGGCCCAGCGACTAGGCCCATCGACTAACAAAGATGTTAGAAAGACAAAGCTCATGTTTGACAGGATAAAAAAAACTAAAATAAATCGTTTAAATCCGGGGCTCCTCCCCGACCTGAAGTGTTGTTGTGATGTTGAGGTTTGAGAATCCCTCTGACCCCGGCGTGTAACACGGGCAGATTGAGCCTTTCAGTTGTATGATTGTGATGTTTCTAACAGTATCTGCAGGGCAGGCTTCCGCCGGGGGCCTCTGTGTGCCTCAGTCTAAACAAGCTGAACAAATATCTTATGGGCTTTCCTCAGGACCCGCTCGGGGGCCTCGACCGCCAGCCTGTGTCAAATTGAGCGGCATTCCCCTTTAAGCCTTTCACTGCCGCGCTACTAAACGGTTAACCCTTTCACTGCGACAATACACAGAAGGTTAACCCTTTCACTGCCACATGCCAGCAGGTTAACCCTTTCACTGCCACACTACAGAAGGTTAACCCTTTACTATCACACTACCGACCGTCGGTAGTGTGATAGTAAAGGGTTAACCTTCTGTAGTGTGGCAGTGAACGGGTTAAGTTTCCACGCCGGCGTCAGTGCGTAAACAGTGCGTTTCTCAGGGGGGGCTGCTGGCTCCCTCAGGCACAGGCTTCCTGGATGGAGGCGGTGGTCATCTGGACCCCCCTCTGGTTGGCACGGCAACATGCGCCAAACTAAATAAAGTAAATAAATAAATAAAATAATAAAAGTTTGTGAACAACTCTGCGATAGAGTCCTCAAAAGTAGTGAGGGGGGATCGATTTGTCTTGCGCATAATCGCACAGACATCCAAAAACTGTTGTGCGCACATTCATTTAGTTGTGACAGTTATTTGAGTATATGAGTTTGAATATGGCCACCAGTGATGTCATCGGGGACATTGAATCCTTGTGTTGTGTTAATTACAGATCAATGAGATGATAAGGTAGCCGTCCCTATAAGACAAGGTGTTGTGTTAATTACAGATCAATGATAAGGTAGCTGTCCCTATAAGACAAGGTGTTGTGTTAATTACAGATCAATGAGATGATAAGGTAGCAGTCCCTATAAGACAAGGTGTTGTGTTAATTACAGATCAATGATAAGGTAGCTGTCCCTATAAGACAAGGTGTTGTGTTAATTACAGATCAATGAGATGATAAGGTAGCAGTCCCTATAAGACAAGGTGTTGTGTTAATTACAGATCAATGAGATGATAAGGTAGCAGTCCCTATAAGACAAGGTGTTGTGTTAATTACAGATCAATGAGATGATAAGGTAGCAGTCCCTATAAGACAAGGTGTTGTGTTAATTATAGCTCAATTAAATGTTACAGCCCTTGGATCCAAACGACAGAGTCTCGACTGATGCATAAGACGATCTTTATTTATTTGTCCATCCGTGACGTCATCTTATAGCACCGTGAAAACTGCATTGGAAACATACATAAACAGACAAACAAACATTTCACATAACGGTTTCCACAGCACAGTACAAACACTAAACTAAATAACATTGGTATCAGAACTACAAGGATTACATTCTTACACAAGACATAAAATCATTCATTCACAAATTACATTATACAAAGTTACAACCATAATCAAATAAACAACAAAGCATACCTTGTTGCGCTCTCCAAGGAATGTAAACGAAAAGGTCCTTTCTTCCATTTAAAACACATGATCAATACATGATACAACAGGATAAAAGTTGCGACGCACAGGAATACAAAGGCGAGATGAAGACGCACCAAACGTTCCTGCTGCCGACCGACTACATCACTTCACAGGTGCTTCCAGCTGTCCTGATTAACGGTGCGCCAATAGGGACAGATTTATATAGGCATACGGGTATCGAACTCGGGTAAAATCCCACACGTCATTTCAAGGCGTACATACAACATCAATATTATTTAGTAAACAGCAAAGGATATTGTCTAGACATATTTAATCTCAAGTGGTCCGTTACAGATAAGGTAGCAGTCCCTATAAGACAAGGTGTTGTGTTAATTACAGATCAATGGAATTATAACGTATCAGTCCCTATAAGACAAGGTGTTGTGTTAATTACAGATCAATGGAATTATAACGTATCAGTCCCTATAAGACAAGGTGTTGTGTTAATTACAGATCAATGGAATTATAACGTATCAGTCCCTATAAGAC
The DNA here is from genome assembly GCF_963971535.1 of Notolepis coatsorum. Taxonomy (NCBI): domain Eukaryota; kingdom Metazoa; phylum Chordata; class Actinopteri; order Aulopiformes; family Paralepididae; genus Notolepis; species Notolepis coatsorum. Next base: position 13,271,996 of record NC_140183.1, on the reverse strand, counting down.
AAGGTGTTGTGTTAATTACAGCTCAATGGATTCAACGTCTCTGATGACATCACTGGTGGCCACATTCAACCTAATTTGGTGTGAATAAAAAATGCAATCAAATGAACGTGTCCAAAACTGTTTACTTGCATTTATATAGCGCTTTTCTAGACACTCAAAGCGATTTACAATGTAGGGTGGAAATTGCCTCCTTCACCACCACGTAGCACCCAACCTTGGGCTACACAGGCTCAATGGCTGCCATACACTGGCACCCGGCACACATCACACTACACAATGGCTGAACGGCTCAGGAGACAGGGATTGATATCAGCCAATTAAGGGGAAGCGATGATTAGGTGGCCTTGATGTCAGAGACCTGATTGGGAATTTGACCAGGAACGTCGTGGAACCCCTTACTCTTTGCGATAGGCGCCCTGGGTTCTTTAACGACCGAATTCAGTCAGGACCTCGGTTTAGCACCTCATCCGAAGGACGGCACTCACAACTGCAGTTTTGGATGTATGTGTGAGATTGTGTTTTCTTTGGCTAAGTGCCTCTCAAAACCACCTCCACCGTGCAGTTCAGCTGCTGGTTCCCATTTGGGGGTAGTGTAAGTCTGGGGGTCCAGTCCGTTTGGCGGGTGGTGTGCGTCTGGGGGTCCAGTCCGTTTTGTGCGTCTGGGGGTCCAGTCCGTTTGGGGGGTGGTGTGAGTCTGGGGGTCCAGTCCGTTTGGGGGGTGGTGTGAGTCTGGGGGTCCAGTCCGTTTGGCGGGTGGTGTGCGTCTGGGGGTCCAGTCCGTTTTGTGCGTCTGGGGGTCCAGTCCGTTTGGGGGGTGGTGTGCGTCTGGGGGTCCAGTCCGTTTGGGGGGTGGTGTAAGTCTGGGGGTCCAGTCCGTTTGGCGGGTGGTGTGCGTCTGGGGGTCCAGTCCGTTTTGTGCGTCTGGGGGTCCAGTCCGTTTGGGGGGTGGTGTGAGTCTGGGGGTCCAGTCCGTTTGGCGGGTGGTGTGAGTCTGGGGGTCCAGTCCGTTTGGCCGGTGGTGTGAGTCTGGGGGTCCAGTCCGTTTGGCGGGTGGTGTGAGTCTGGGGGTCCAGTCCGTTTGGGGGGTGGTGTGAGTCTGGGGGTCCAGTCCGTTTGGGGGGTGGTGTGAGTCTGGGGGTCCAGTCCGTTTGGCGGGTGGTGTGAGTCTGGGGGTCCAGTCCGTTTGGCCGGTGGTGTGAGTCTGGGGGTCCAGTCCGTTTGGGGGGTGGTGTGAGTCTGGGGGTCCAGTCCGTTTGGGGGGTGGTGTCCCAGCCAGAGGAAGAGAGCGAGACCAGGGGAAACATCTGATTCATCTGGTGGGAGAGATACTTCACCTCCCCAAGGATATGTGTGTGTGTGTGTGTGTGTGTGTGTGTGTGTGTGTGTGTGTGTGTGTGTGTGTGTGTGTGTGTGTGTGTGTGTGTGTGTGTGTGTGTGTGTGTGTGTGTGTGTGTGTGTGTGTGTGTGTGTGTGTGTGTGTGTGTGTGTGTGTGTGTGTGTGTGTGTGTGTGTGTGTGTGTGTGTGTGTGTGTGTGTGTGTGTGTGTGTGTGTGTGTGTGTGTGTGTGTGTGTGTGTGTGTGTGTGTGTGTGTGTGTGTGTGTGTGTGTGTGTGTGTGTGGGTGGGTGGGTGGGTGGGTGGGTGGGTGGGTGGGTGGGTGGGTGGGGCGCCTTTTGGCTCTTGAAAACTCATTAGAAAACAGGAAAATAAACAATCCCTCTGGAAACAAGACCGTGACTCAACACACCTGATGGTTAAAACATCACCAAGAGACAGTACACACACACACACACACACACACACACACACGCACGCACGCACACACACACACACACACACTTACTGCAACTTTATTGAAAATCCGGGGAAAGATTTGGCAAAGTTGTGAAGAGTTATGTGAGATACATAGATCACATTTCTTAGGAATGTGCTCCAGAGCCTCCCACTTGTGCAAAAGTGACATTTGTTCACATCTGTAGAGCGACCCTGTTAGGTGTGTGTGTGTGTGTGTGTGTGTGACGTGTGTGTATGTATGTATGTGTAATGTGTGTGTGTGTGTGTATGTGTGTGTGTGTGTGGGGGGGGGGGGGGGGGGGGATGACCCAACCCAGTTAAAATCACCGTACTAAATAACCGTGGTCAAGGTGCTCTATTTACCACCAGACACAAGGTACCCTGTAATAGTTATAGTATAAGAATAATTGCAGCATTCATTGCTTAACGGGTCTCGCAGAGCTGCTCAGGGTGCTTTCTCACTAGGCATCCGGGGCCGTTTCCGAGCACGATTGTAGTGTAATGAGATCGCTGCGTTCCGTCCCCGGGACCACTTGAACAGGTGGTTTGGGGAGCGAATCAGCGTCCCCGGGCACGGAACGCCACGGAACGATTGCAAATGTGAGGACAACTGTACCAAAACTCTCTTGACACCCAGAGCAAAGGCTCTCGGGCTGGACAGTGATGAGGCAGTCCAGATGAAGGATGATGATGATGATGATGATAATGAGGGCGGCTAGGTGGCGTAGTGAGTGGGCAAGGCGCTCGCCACCAATGCAGGAGATGCTGGGTTCGAGCCCAGCTCTCGCCGTTGCTACCAGCTTGGCTGGTCGTTCATACTAATCCAATTGGCAGTATTAGGGGGTGGGAAGCTGGTGGGTGGGGATCGGACGTTGTGGACAGCGACTCCTACAGGTCGGTTGGTGCGCCTGCGCAGTAGAATCAGGAAGCGACGAGGGCGGCGTGTCCCTCCCACGCAGACCCTCGCCGCTGAGAGATCGCGCTGTGCAGGTGAAAAGATGCGACGGCTGCCTCCTCGAGTACCGGAGGGGACACGTGATGCAAGGCTTCGTCCATTGCAGCCGGCTTGTGGGAGGCATGGCCAACAGCGTTCGAGACAGGGGAGGGGAGAATTGGACAATACGAAATTGGGGACGGGAGAAAAATTGAAAAAATGGGGAGAAAAAGTAGATAAAAAAAAAATTATGATGATAATGATTGTGGCTCTGATAACTTCTTAGCTACTTTGCTCTGTAAGCATCAGAGCTCTACAGCATATTATGGATGTATATATATATATATATATATATATATATATATATATATATATATGGTACGGTTACGGTAGGCTACTAATATAGCCATCAATATCTTATGCCAAATGATTAAGGCCTATTACAGAATTTCTCTTTTCATAAAAACTGTATTTATCAATGAACAAGTCCTCGTCTGCACCTTCCGAGTCCGAATGCAGTCAGAAGATCAGGACTCTAGTCGGACTTGAGTGCGAGTCCTGGACTCGAGTACTACAACACTGGCACATGGAGGCTCGGAAAAGCTCCAGGCGTTTTGAGAAACAAGGCTTTGAGAAAAGGGGACACGGATATAATGGACGCTCTTGTATGCTCTCCATGCTCTGAACACTCTCTCTCACTCCTTTACAGTGGCCTGTAAGTTTAATTGACATTTCCCACTGTATGGCTCTGGGATAATTGGCACATTGGTGGTGGCTTTTGAGCTATTATTGGGTGAAGTGCTGTTACCTAGTCCTCCTGAATCTGATTAGCAAGCCTCACTGTGAATGATGGGGGACATTGGCAGACTCACTGACATATAAAGCAGAGGTGGAAATCGGACTGAATTATGAGTGTTCTAGTGTCTCCTAGTGTGTCCTGGTGTGTCCTGGTGTGTCCTAGTGTGTCCTAGTGTCTCCTAGTGTGTCCTGGTGTGTCCTAGTGTCTCCTAGTGTGTCCTGGTGTGTCCTAGTGTGTCCTAGTGTCTCCTAGTGTCTCCTAGTGTGTCCTAGTGTGTCCTAGTGTGTCCTACAGTGTCCTAGTGTGTCCTAGTGTGTCCTAGTGTGTCCTAGTGTGTCCTGGTGTGTCCTAGTGTGTCCTAGTGTGTCCTAAAGTGTCCTGGTGTGTCCTAGTGTGTCCTACAGTGTCCTAGTGTGTCCTAGTGTGTCTTAGTGTGTCCTAGTGTGTCCTACAGTGTCCTAGTGTGTCCTAGTGTGTCCTAGTGTGTCCTAGTGTGTCCTACAGTGTCCTAGTGTGTCCTAGTGTGTCCTAGTGTGTCCTACAGTGTCCTAGTGTGTCCTAGTGTGTCCTACAGTGTCCTAGTGTGTCCTAGTGTGTCCTAGTGTGTCCTAGTGTGTCCTAGTGTGTCCTGGTGTGTCCTAGTGTGTCCTACAGTGTCCTACAGTGTCCTAGTGTGTCCTAGTGTGTCCTACAGTGTCCTACAGTGTCCTAGTGTGTCCTAGTGTGTCCTAGTGTGTCCTACAGTGTCCTACAGTGTCCTAGTGTGTCCTAGTGTGTCCTAGTGTGTCCTACAGTGTCCTACAGTGTCCTAGTGTGTCCTAGTGTGTCCTAGTGTGTCCTAGTGTGTCCTACAGTGTCCTGGTGTGTCCTAGTGTGTCCTAGTGTGTCCTAGTGTGTCCTAGTGTCTCCTAGTGTGTCCTAGTGTGTCCTAGTGTGTCCTAGTGTGTCCTACAGTGTCCTAGTGTGTCCTAGTGTGTCCTGGTGTGTCCTAGTGTCTCCTAGTGTGTCCTACAGTGTCCTACAGTGTCCTAGTGTGTCCTAGTGTGTCCTAGTGTGTCCTACAGTGTCCTGGTGTGTCCTAGTGTGTCCTACAGTGTCCTAGTGTGTCCTAGTGTGTCCTAGTGTCTCCTAGTGTGTCCTAGTGTCTCCTAGTGTGTCCTACAGTGTCCTAGTGTGTCCTAGTGTGTCCTAGTGTCTCCTAGTGTCTCCTAGTGTGTCCTAGTGTGTCCTAGTGTGTCCTAGTGTGTCCTAGTGTGTCCTAGTGTCTCCTAGTGTGTCCTAGTGTGTCCTAGTGTGTCCTAGTGTGTCATAGTGTCTCCTAGTGTGTCCTAGTGTGTCCTAGTGTGTCCTAGTGTGTCCTACAGTGTCCTACAGTGTCCTAGTGTGTCCTAGTGTGTCCTAGTGTGTCCTACAGTGTCCTACAGTGTCCTAGTGTGTCCTAGTGTGTCCTAGTGTGTCCTACAGTGTCCTACAGTGTCCTAGTGTGTCCTAGTGTGTCCTAGTGTGTCCTAGTGTGTCCTACAGTGTCCTGGTGTGTCCTAGTGTGTCCTAGTGTGTCCTAGTGTGTCCTAGTGTCTCCTAGTGTGTCCTAGTGTGTCCTAGTGTGTCCTAGTGTGTCCTACAGTGTCCTAGTGTGTCCTAGTGTGTCCTGGTGTGTCCTAGTGTCTCCTAGTGTGTCCTACAGTGTCCTACAGTGTCCTAGTGTGTCCTAGTGTGTCCTAGTGTGTCCTACAGTGTCCTGGTGTGTCCTAGTGTGTCCTACAGTGTCCTAGTGTGTCCTAGTGTGTCCTAGTGTCTCCTAGTGTGTCCTAGTGTCTCCTAGTGTGTCCTACAGTGTCCTAGTGTGTCCTAGTGTGTCCTAGTGTCTCCTAGTGTCTCCTAGTGTGTCCTAGTGTGTCCTAGTGTGTCCTAGTGTGTCCTAGTGTGTCCTAGTGTCTCCTAGTGTGTCCTAGTGTGTCCTAGTGTGTCCTAGTGTGTCATAGTGTCTCCTAGTGTGTCCTAGTGTGTCCTAGTGTGTCCTAGTGTGTCCTAGTGTCTCCTAGTGTGTCCTAGTGTGACCTGGTGTGTCCTAGTGTCTCCTAGTGTGTCCTAGTGTCTCCTAGTGTGTCCTAGTGTGACCTGGTGTGTCCTGGTGTGTCCTAGTGTGTCCTAGTGTGACCTGGTGTGTCCTGGTGTGTCCTAGTGTGTCCTAGTGTGTCCTAGTGTGTCCTAGTGTCTCCTAGTGTGTCCTAGTGTGTCCTAGTGTGTCCTAGTGTGTCCTAGTGTGACCTGGTGTGTCCTAGTGTGTCCTAGTGTGTCCTACAGTGTCCTAGTGTGTCCTGGTGTGTCCTGGTGTGTCCTGGTGTGTCCTAGTGTCTCCTAGTGTGTCCTACAGTGTCCTAGTGTGTCCTAGTGTCTCCTAGTGTGTCCTACAGTGTCCTAGTGTGTCCTAGTGTGTCCTAGTGTGTCCTAGTGTCTCCTAGTGTGTCCTAGTGTGTCCTACAGTGTCCTAGTGTGTCCTACAGTGTCCTAGTGTGTCCTAGTGTGTCCTAGTGTCTCCTAGTGTGTCCTAGTGTGTCCTACAGTGTCCTAGTGTGTCCTAGTGTGTCCTAGTGTCTCCTAGTGTCTCCTAGTGTGTCCTAGTGTGTCCTAGTGTGTCCTGGTGTGTCCTAGTGTGTCCTAGTGTGTCCTACAGTGTCCTAGTGTGTCCTAGTGTCTCCTAGTGTGTCCTAGTGTGTCCTAGTGTGTCCTAGTGTCTCCTAGTGTGTCCTAGTGTGACCTGGTGTGTCCTGGTGTGTCCTAGTGTGTCCTAGTGTCTCCTAGTGTGTCCTAGTGTGACCTGGTGTGTCCTGGTGTGTCCTAGTGTGTCCTAGTGTGTCCTAGTGTGACCTGGTGTGTCCTAGTGTCTCCTAGTGTGTCCTAGTGTGACCTGGTGTGTCCTGGTGTGTCCTAGTGTGTCCTAGTGTGTCCTAGTGTGTCCTAGTGTGTCCTAGTGTGACCTGGTGTGTCCTAGTGTGTCCTAGTGTGACCTGGTGTGTCCTGGTGTGTCCTAGTGTGTCCTAGTGTGTCCTAGTGTCTCCTAGTGTGTCCTAGTGTGACCTGGTGTGTCCTGGTGTGTCCTAGTGTGTCCTAGTGTGACCTGGTGTGTCCTAGTGTCTCCTAGTGTGTCCTAGTGTGACCTGGTGTGTCCTAGTGTGTCCTAGTGTGTCCTAGTGTGTCCTAGTGTCTCCTAGTGTGTCCTAGTGTGTCCTAGTGTGTCCTAGTGTGTCCTACAGTGTCCTAGTGTGTCCTAGTGTGTCCTAGTGTGTCCTAGTGTCTCCTAGTGTGTCCTAGTGTCTCCTAGTGTGTCCTAGTGTCTCCTAGTGTGTCCTGGTGTGTCCTAGTGTGTCCTAGTGTGTCCTAGTGTGTCCTAGTGTGTCCTACAGTGTCCTAGTGTGTCCTAGTGTGTCCTAGTGTGTCCTAGTGTGTCCGAGTGTGTCCTAGTGTCTCCTAGTGTGTCCTAGTGTGTCCTAGTGTGTCCTAGTGTGTCCTAGTGTGTCCTGGTGTGTCCTAGTGTGTCCTAGTGTGTCCTACAGTGTCCTGGTGTGTCCTAGTGTGTCCTAGTGTCTCCTAGTGTGTCCTGGTGTGTCCTAGTGTGTCCTAGTGTGTCCTAGTGTGTCCTAGTGTGTCCTAGTGTCTCCTAGTGTGTCCTAGTGTGTCCTAGTGTGTCCTAGTGTCTCCTAGTGTGTCCTAGTGTGTCCTAGTGTGTCCTAGTGTGTCCTACAGTGTCCTAGTGTGTCCTAGTGTCTCCTACAGTGTCCTAGTGTGTCCTAGTGTGTCCTAGTGTGTCCTAGTGTGTCCTACAGTGTCCTACAGTGTCCTAGTGTGTCCTAGTGTGTCCTAGTGTGTCCTAGTGTGTCCTACAGTGTCCTAGTGTGTCCTAGTGTGTCCTAGTGTGTCCTAGTGTGTCCTGGTGTGTCCTACAGTGTCCTAGTGTGTCCTAGTGTGTCCTAGTGTGTCCTAGTGTGTCCTGGTGTGTCATAGTGTGTCCTAGTGTGTCCTACAGTGTCCTAGTGTGTCCTAGTGTGTCCTGGTGTGTCCTAGTGTGTCCTAGTGTGTCCTACAGTGTCCTAGTGTGTCCTAGTGTGTCCTACAGTGTCCTAGTGTGTCCTAGTGTGTCCTAGTGTGTCCTAGTGTGTCCTACAGTGTCCTAGTGTGTCCTAGTGTGTCCTACAGTGTCCTAGTGTGTCCTAGTGTGTCCTAGTGTGTCCTAGTGTGTCCTAGTGTCTCCTAGTGTGTCCTAGTGTGTCCTACAGTGTCCTAGTGTGTCCTAGTGTGTCCTAGTGTGTCCTAGTGTCTCCTAGTGTGTCCTAGTGTGTCCTACATTGTCCTAGTGTGTCCTAGTGTGTCCTACAGTGTCCTAGTGTGTCCTAGTGTGTCCTAGTGTGTCCTAGTGTGTCCTACAGTGTCCTAGTGTGTCCTAGTGTGTCCTAGTGTGTCCTAGTGTGTCCTAGTGTGTCCTAGTGTCTCCTAGTGTGTCCTAGTGTGTCCTACAGTGTCCTAGTGTGTCCTAGTGTCTCCTACAGTGTCCTAGTGTGTCCTAGTGTGTCCTAGTGTGTCCTAGTGTGTCCTAGTGTGTCCTACAGTGTCCTAGTGTGTCCTAGTGTGTCCTAGTGTGTCCTAGTGTGTCCTAGTGTGTCCTACAGTGTCCTAGTGTGTCCTAGTGTGTCCTAGTGTGTCCTAGTGTGTCCTACAGTGTCCTAGTGTGTCCTAGTGTGTCCTAGTGTGTCCTAGTGTGTCCTGGTGTGTCCTAGTGTGTCCTAGTGTGTCCTACAGTGTCCTAGTGTGTCCTAGTGTGTCCTGGTGTGTCCTAGTGTGTCCTAGTGTGTCCTAGTGTGTCCTAGTGTGTCCTACAGTGTCCTAGTGTGTCCTAGTGTGTCCTACAGTGTCCTACAGTGTCCTAGTGTGTCCTACAGTGTCCTAGTGTGTCCTAGTGTGTCCTAGTGTGACATAGTGTGTCCTAGTGTGTCCTAGTGTGTCCTAGTGTGTCCTACTGTGTCCTAGTGTGTCCTAGTGTGTCCTGGTGTGTCCTAGTGTGTCCTAGTGTGTCCTAGTGTGTCCTAGTGTGTCCTGGTGTGTCCTAGTGTGTCCTAGTGTGTCCTAGTGTGTCCTACAGTGTCCTAGTGTGTCCTAGTGTGTCCTGGTGTGTCCTAGTGTGTCCTAGTGTGTCCTAGTGTCTCCTAGTGTGTCCTAGTGTGTCCTAGTGTGTCCTGGTGTGTCCTAGTGTGTCCTAGTGTGTCCTACAGTGTCCTAGTGTGTCCTAGTGTGTCCTAGTGTCTCCTAGTGTCTCCTACAGTGTCCTACAGTGTCCTACAGTGTCCTAGTGTGTCCTAGTGTGTCCTACAGTGTCCTACAGTGTCCTAGTGTGTCCTACAGTGTCCTAGTGTGTCCTAGTGTGTCCTGGTGTGTCCTAGTGTGTCCTAGTGTGTCCTACAGTGTCCTAGTGTGTCCTAGTGTGTCCTGGTGTGTCCTAGTGTGTCCTAGTGTGTCCTACAGTGTCCTACAGTGTCCTAGTGTGTCCTAGTGTGTCCTAGTGTGTCCTACAGTGTCCTAGTGTGTCCTAGTGTCTCCTAGTGTGTCCTAGTGTGTCCTAGTGTGTCCTACAGTGTCCTAGTGTGTCCTAGTGTGTCCTAGTGTGTCCTACAGTGTCCTAGTGTGTCCTAGTGTGTCCTGGTGTGTCCTAGTGTGTCCTAGTGTGTCCTACAGTGTCCTACAGTGTCCTAGTGTGTCCTAGTGTGTCCTAGTGTGTCCTAGTGTGTCCTACAGTGTCCTAGTGTGTCCTAGTGTGTCCTAGTGTGTCCTACAGTGTCCTAGTGTGTCCTAGTGTGTCCTGGTGTGTCCTAGTGTGTCCTACAGTGTGTCCTAGTGTGTCCTGGTGTGTCCTGGTGTGTCCTACAGTGTCCTACAGTGTCCTAGTGTGTCCTAGTGTGTCCTAGTGTGTCCTGGTGTGTCCTACAGTGTCCTAGTGTGTCCTAGTGTGTCCTAGTGTGTCCTAGTGTGTCCTAGTGTGTCCTAGTGTGTCCTAGTGTGACCTGGTGTGACCTAGTGTGTCCTACAGTGTCCTAGTGTGTCCTACAGTGTCCTAGTGTGTCCTGGTGTGCCCTAGTGTGTCCTACAGTGTCCTAGTGTGTCCTACAGTGTCCTACAGTGTCCTAGTGTGTCCTAGTGTGTCCTGGTGTGTCCTAGTGTGTCCTAGTGTGTCCTACAGTGTCCTAGTGTGTCCTACAGTGTCCTAGTGTGTCCTAGTGTGTCCTACAGTGTCCTAGTGTGTCCTAGTGTGTCCTAGTGTGTCCTACAGTGTCCTAGTGTGTCCTAGTGTCTCCTAGTGTGTCCTAGTGTGTCCTAGTGTGTCCTAGTGTGTCCTGGTGTGTCCTAGTGTGTCCTACAGTGTCCTAGTGTGTCCTAGTGTGTCCTAGTGTGTCCTAGTGTGTCCTACAGTGTCCTACAGTGTCCTAGTGTGTCCTAGTGTGTCCTAGTGTGTCCTAGTGTGTCCTGGTGTGTCCTAGTGTGTCCTAGTGTGTCCTGGTGTGTCCTAGTGTGTCCTAGTGTGTCCTAGTGTGTCCTAGTGTGTCCTAGTGTGTCCTACAGTGTCCTAGTGTGTCCTAGTGTGTCCTAGTGTGTCCTAGTGTGTCCTAGTGTGTCCTACAGTGTCCTAGTGTGTCCTGGTGTGTCCTACAGTGTCCTAGTGTGTCCTAGTGTGTCCTACAGTGTCCTAGTGTGTCCTAGTGTGTCCTAGTGTGTCCTACAGTGTCCTAGTGTGTCCTAGTGTGTCCTACAGTGTCCTACAGTGTCCTAGTGTGTCCTACAGTGTCCTAGTGTGTCCTACAGTGTCCTAGTGTGTCCTACAGTGTCCTAGTGTGTCCTACAGTGTCCTACAGTGTCCTAGTGTGTCCTACAGTGTCCTACAGTGTCCTAGTGTCTCCTAGTGTGTCCTAGTGTGTCCTAGTGTGTCCTACAGTGTCCTAGTGTGTCCTAATGTGTCCTAGTGTGTCCTAGTGTGTCCTAGTGTGTCCTACAGTGTCCTAGTGTGTCCTACAGTGTCCTAGTGTGTCCTAGTGTGTCCTAGTGTGTCCTAGTGTGTCCTACAGTGTCCTAGTGTGTCCTACAGTGTCCTAGTGTGTCCTAGTGTGTCCTACAGTGTCCTAGTGTGTCCTAGTGTGTCCTAGTGTGTCCTAGTGTGTCCTAGTGTGTCCTACAGTGTCCTAGTGTGTCCTACAGTGTCCTAGTGTTTCTACAGTGTCCTAGTGTGTCCTAGTGTAACTTATGTAACGTTAGCTGAGGTAGCAACAGTAATCAGTATATGGATGCACCGATCCGACTTTTTCAGTCCCGATACCGATACCTGGGTTTGGATACCGATCCGATACCCATTGTCCAATCCCCCCCCCCCCCAAAAGTAAAAAAAATACAAATTGTATCCACGTTTTTTATTTTATTTTTTAAGAATTGTAAAGGATCACAAGTGTGTTTTTGATTTGTTGTAAACAAAGACAGAAAATAAACTTCATTCATTCAATTAATAAAGTGTATGCCTCACTGTCACTGTGTGGAAGAGACTGGGATCATTCTTTTGTGCAAGGCAACATCAGGCTTGACTTAAAACATTACTTTCCTAACTTAGTGAAACTAAATTTAACAAATTAACACATAGATATAAATGTACTGAATGGTTATTTGTTATTTTATTTATTATATATAAAAATTAAAAGAATCCGATATTTACATTTGTTTTTTACCGATAACCGATCCAGCTATTTTACTGATATCGGCGGCCGATACCGATACCAATATACCTAAATGACTAAATGTAAATGTAAATTAATGGAATAATAAGCCTATACTGCGTTCATTCATTACGCCGTAGGCTATATATATATAACAAGACAAACGTCTTTATCTGGTCTGCATCCCCTTAACAATTGTGTGTATTGAGCCGTACTGTATTGTACCCATTCTGCAATCTGTTAAATAAGGTTTTCATTCATCCATTCATATACAGTACTGCGTGCGCGCACGCGCGCGTGTGTGTGTGCGTGCACTGCGGCAGGTGTATATCTATATATGATGCCAATACATTAATCTAATCAAATTTTGATGGGTCGCAACTTTTGCAAAGCGCTTCCGCCATTCCATTTTCACGCGGCTGCGTCATTAGTTGCCTTATAAGGAGCTCTGGAGGCGTTGTTTTGTATGCAAATGACTTGAACGGGGACGCGCTTTCGCGTTGTGAGATATATGGCATTCCCCAACGCAGATATCACAGGTGTGATCATTTGAGACACTTAAGACATATTACCAGCGTGTTGAGGACTCAGAGTGAACTTGTCATTGATTCTGTCTCAGTCGGTTCCAAGTAAGGCTGTCCCCGAACCCTGTTTTTAGGGTTCGAACTAGGGCTGGGCGATATAACGATAACGATAAATATCGCGATATATTTTAATAATCGATATCGAATATCGAAAAGAAAAAAAATCGAAAAATCGTTTTTTTTTTTTATTTAATTTATTTTTTTATTTTTTTGTGACCTGCAACAGGGCAGTTTTAAAACCAGAGACAGTGGACAGACTTGTATTTCTTGCCTGCAACTTAAAGTAATGGCTTTGCTTGTCCAAATGACAATACTGACCAAATTGAGATTTATTTTTCTCTTGTCCATTTATTTTGTTTGCTTTCTAATTTAAAATACAGTTTGAAACCGTCTGTACACAGTAGGCTATGTGTGCTAGCAGAACTAGACTCCAGTCACGAGTCACGGTGCACATGTGCGGTGGTTTGTCCACCAAAAAAGCGCCAAAAGATCGAAAATAAACTAGCAGAGCCAGAACTGTTCAACTCCCCTGGAGCCACAGCCAGCAGAGAAGCCGGTTTACTTTCGCTTTTAAACCAGCTGCAGCCTGAGAACTGGAGTGTGAGGGGATGTAACACTAAAGATGGCGGCAATGACAAAGAATTGCTGCAAAATAAACATACATCTGTTGTTAAATTTTTTTTTTATAATTTTTTTAATACTTATAACAATTCGATAATTATCGATATCGAGAAATATGATAACATTATCATATCATTATCGCGATATGATTTTTTTCCATATCGCCCAGCCCTAGTTCGAACGTTCGCCAGGGTTTTTCGAACGGACGTTCGAACGTTCGTTTTTTTTTATTAATTAATTGTATTATTATAGATTTTACGGGGGGCGGCATTGCATAGTCTATCGGTGAAAAAAATATTGTTTACAGTGGTGGCTGTTCATGTAAACATGTAAACAAAGGGAAAAGACAGCAGTCAAACATACTGGTAATATCATATAACGCACTCACTTTTAGTTGGGTATGAGACTCTGGGTATGCCATACACTGCGGTCAAGTGAGCCGTCTTTCACTTTTGCGTGGTCAAACCAGCCGCTCCAGTCACTTCACCCAGGCGTTGCGCGATGTTTACTCCACAATGTTTTATCTCCAGTTCTTTTGTTTCCAAGACATATCCCAGTAGTTCCCACTCGTTTGAAATCATACTTCAGAGTTAGGTTGTTGCAAACGGTGGATATTTTGGGCATGGTGCTTGAGCACTGCCAGAGCCGCAACGGCTCTGAGGCAGCACTGCTATGTTGTGTGTAACCCGCTCTACCATCCGGGTCGCGTCGCATGTGCACCAAACGTTCCACCCAAATTTTTATTTTTCTTTTCTTTTTGCGAACGTTTGAACCCATTCATTAAAGTCCGAATGCCAGCATAACGAACGAACGTTCGAACGTTCGGGCTCAGCCTTAGTTCCAAGATAAGTCTTCCAAGAGAACTCCTTGGAAAATATTGGGGAATGAGACCCATTTATACTATATATATTTATACTATAGTTTATACTATATATTAATGTTGAAAATATGAATAAAAGGCACATATATCTTGTCTGTGCTGCGTGTCACGCCTTAAAACCGTGTAAAGCACACCTACTCATGGATTATCCCCTACATATCCTATGTGATCTTCAGATTAGCTGTGATGCAACGGAGCAACATTGTCAGTATCTCAGTGCCGAAATATAGACCTAATTTTGACAACAACCAAGTCCAATACCTGGCAGCCGTTCCAGTCGACACACATCAACGACGAGAACAGCACGGGCTGGTGCGTATGCTCAAACACAAGCACACACACGCACACACACACACACGCACGCACACACACGCACGCACGCACGCACGCACAGACACACACACACACACACACACACACACACACACTATTCAATTTGACTCAATTTCTTGCTCCCGAAGCATGATGAGGACCCATGGGAATCCATGCAGATCTCTTAGATCCCTAAACTAGGGCTTACAGACACTGTGTGTGTGTGTGTGTGTGTGTGTGTGTGTGTGCGTGTGTGTGTGTGTGTGTGTGTGTGTGTGTGTGTGTGTGTGTGTGTGTGTGTGTGTGTGTGTGTGCGCACGTGCGAGAGAGAGAGAGAGAGAGAGAGAGAGAGAGAGAGAGAGAGAGAGAGAGAGAGAGAGAGAGAGAGAGAGAGAGAGAGAGAGAGAGAGAGAGAGAGAGAGAGAGAGATGGTCTAACACTGAGAGGTAATTAGTACTATTCCATTTGACAGTCCAAATCCAGCTTTAGTAGATTTGGAGATGTGGTCCCTCACTGATCCTATTCTCTGTCTCTAGATATAGTTATTTCTTTCATATAAAATATTACACACACTCAGGCATGTAATACTCCCGGCATCTACGGACACGTCATATATCGTGATATATTTAGAATCCTTAAAAAGGCTTTCACTTGCATACAGGAATGCATTTGACTGGAATGCATTTGTCCTTGGGCAAGACACTTAACCTACTTGCCTCGTATGCATGTGAATGAATGTTGGTGGTGGTCGGAGGGGCCGTAGGCGATTATTATTCGCCACGCTTCCGTGAGTCTGCCTGCCTCAGGGCAGCTCTGGCTGCAATTGTAGCTTACCACCACCGGTATGACTGTGTATGAACGAATAATGGACTCTGTGAAGCGCTCTGGGTGTCATGAAGAGCGCTATATAAATCCAAGCCATTATTATTATTATTATTGAAGTGCAGCCCTGAGGCATTCTGTTGTCTTCCTGATGGATGATATCTTTTTCCGTTCATGTCTTTTTTTGTCTATTCTGTTGTAGTGTTGTCACGATACTGGAATTTTGAACTTCGATACGATACCTTGAAAAGTATCGATATTCGATACCATTTTCGATACCACGGGGAAAACGGTTAAATCTTAAAATGTAAAAAAAAAATATATAATTTGTATTCATTTTGCTTTTGTTGCTGGTTGATTCTCCTCAGCTTCTCTCTGGTACTACAAGATAAGATAAATATAACACTTTTAAAACCCTTTGTTTATCTTTAGATCACACATTTAAAAATAACTGTTCATCTCACTTCAATCATTTTTATTGCAGAACATGGTATTTTCTCAAGCAGACAGATGTAAACACTGTGTTGCATTTACCTGACAAACTGAACTGTTTGTATTACAGTCATATTCCGACTTAACTGAATGCACATGTGTGTATGTGTGGACTACTGTACTATTACAGGTATTGAAATGAACAATGCAACTTCCTTATACAAAAAAAAAGATTTTTCGATATTTTTGACAACACTATTCTGTTGTTTTAGCTCAATTGAATGTTTTATTATTTTCTTCAAATGTTTCCTCTTACTGTATTTTATTGATGTTATAATATGACTGTTTTAAAGCACTCTGTGCACTCGTGCTGAGAAGGGCGCTATATAATATTTTCCTTTTCTTTACTGTAGGTCTTCTTGATGACTAGTCTCTTAGTGTAGGTCTACTTGGTGGCTGGTCTGTCTCTTAGTGTAGGTCTTCTTGGTGGCTGGCTGGTCTCTTAGTGTAGGTCTACTTGATGACTGGTCTCTTAGTGTAGGTCTTCTTGATGACTGGTCTCTTAGTGTAGGTCTACTTGATGACTGGTCTCTTAGTGTAGGTCTTCTTGATGACTGGTCTCTTAGTGTAGGTCTACTTGGTGGCTGGTCTCTTAGTGTAGGTCTACTTGATGGCTGTCTCTTACTGTAGGTCTACTTGATGACTGGTCTCTTAGTGTAGGTCTTCTTGATGACTGGTCTCTTAGTGTAGGTCTTCTTGATGACTGGTCTCTTAGTGTAGGTCTTCTTGATGACTGGTCTCTTAGTGTAGGTCTTCTTGGTGGCTGGTCTGTCTCTTAGTGTAGGTCTTCTTGATGGCTGGTCTCTTAGTGTAGGTCTACTTGATGACTGGTCTCTTAGTGTAGGTCTACTTGATGACTGGTCTCTTAGTGTAGGTCTTCTTGATGACTGGTCTCTTAGTGTAGGTCTTCTTGATGACTGGTCTCTTAGTGTAGGTCTTCTTGATGACTGGTCTCTTAGTGTAGGTCTTCTTGGTGGCTGGTCTGTCTCTTAGTGTAGGTCTTCTTGGTGGCTGGTCTCTTAGTGTAGGTCTACTTGATGACTGGTCTCTTAGTGTAGGTCTACTTGATGACTGGTCTCTTAGTGTAGGTCTTCTTGATGACTGGTCTCTTAGTGTAGGTCTTCTTGATGACTGGTCTCTTAGTGTAGGTCTTCTTGATGACTGGTCTCTTAGTGTAGGTCTTCTTGATGACTGGTCTCTTAGTGTAGGTCTTCTTGATGGCTGGTCTCTTAGTGTAGGTCTTCTTGATGACTGGTCTCTTAGTGTAGGTCTTCTTGATGACTGGTCTCTTAGTGTAGGTCTTCTTGATGACTGGTCTCTTAGTGTAGGTCTTCTTGATGACTAGTCTCTTAGTGTAGGTCTTCTTGATGACTAGTCTCTTACTGTAGGTCTTCTTGATGACTGGTCTCTTAGTGTAGGTCTACTTGATGACTGGTCTCTTAGTGTAGGTCTTCTTGATGACTGGTCTCTTAGTGTAGGTCTACTTGATGACTGGTCTCTTAGTGTAGGTCTACTTGATGACTGGTCTCTTAGTGTAGGTCTTCTTGATGACTGGTCTCTTAGTGTAGGTCTACTTGGTGGCTGGTCTCTTAGTGTAGGTCTTCTTGATGACTGGTCTCTTAGTGTAGGTCTTCTTGATGACTGGTCTCTTAGTGTAGGTCTTCTTGGTGGCTGGTCTCTTAGTGTAGGTCTTCTTGGTGGCTGGTCTCTTAGTGTAGGTCTTCTTGATGACTAGTCTCTTACTGTAGGTCTTCTTGATGACTGGTCTCTTAGTGTAGGTCTTCTTGATGACTGGTCTCTTAGTGTAGGTCTACTTGATGACTGGTCTCTTAGTGTAGGTCTTCTTGATGACTGGTCTCTTAGTGTAGGTCTACTTGATGGCTGGTCTCTTAGTGTAGGTCTACTTGATGACTGGTCTCTTAGTGTAGGTCTTCTTGATGACTGGTCTCTTAGTGTAGGTCTACTTGATGGCTGGTCTCTTAGTGTAGGTCTACTTGATGACTGGTCTCTTAGTGTAGGTCTACCTGATGGCTGGTCTCTTAGGCCATGGTTACACAGACTGTTTTTGTTTTGTTGCTGTTTTGAATACGTTTGCTGTCCCTGTTAAATAGAAATGCCGTTTTGGCAGGAAAACGCGTTGCCCTACTGACAGCGCTAAATTGTGTTTCCGTTTTGGAAAAACGCCAAAAAAATCTAATCTACGAATTCCAATCTGGCTTCAGAACATCCCACTCCACTGACACATGCCTTCTCTATTTGAACGACCACATCAAACAAGAGGTGGACGCAGGCAAATACTGCGGCATGGTCATGCTGGACCTACAAAAGGCATTCGACACTGTCAATCACTCCATTCTGATTGACAAGCTAAAAGCAATTGGTTTTGATAGTCTATCAGTGAGCTGGATGAAATCCTACCTAGAGGGGAGAGAACAGATGGTGGAGGTAAATGGTACCCTATCCCCCCCCCCCTCCCAGTGAGCTGTGGTGTCCCACAAGGAAGCATACTAGGACCGCTACTGTTCCTAATTTATGCGAATGACATGTCGTCAGCTTGTGACTGTTCGCGGACGACTCAGCCCTGCTGGTCTCTGACAAGAACAAGTTACAGGTTGAAAAAACCCTCAGCTCTAAACTAGGCAAAATCTGCACCTGGCTCACTGATAACAAACTATCATTACACCTGGGTAAAACAGAGTCCATTCTCTTCGGCTCAAATAACAAACTCAGCAAGACCGACGGCTTCTCAGTTACAGTGGGTGACAATATTGTCACAAGGAAAGATGAAATTACATACATAGGTTCCTAGAGGCAAATCTTTCCTGTGACAAAATGGCATCCAATGTAAAAAGTCAACCAACAAACTAGATTCTTGTACCGGATCTCCTCTCTGGTAAACAAGAATACCCTGAAGACTCTGGCAGGAGCACTCATTCAAGGGTACTACGACTATGCTTGCACCTCATGGTACCAAAGCACCTCAAAGGCACTAAAAACTAAATTACAAACATCCCAAAACAAACTGGTCAGACTACTGCTTGACCTTACTCCTAGAACCCACCTCACCCCTGCCCACTTTGACAACCTAGGATGGCTTAGAGTAAACAACAGAGTACAGCAACTTGCAATAGGTCTACAATAGATACACTACACGACTAAGGTACCCATGTACATGTCAAAATACTTCCCAAAGGTCAGTGAATACCACGCCCACAACACCAGAGGGAGCTCCACAAATCATGTTTAACCCAGATTCGGCTCAAACAAGGGACTAAACATGTTTTGCAATTATGCCACATCAATTTGGAACTCCTACCTACAGCTGTAAAGGAATGTAAATCACTACCCACTTTCAAAACCTCTCTCAAAGAGCACCTACAGGAGACTGCAATTTGAAACTGGCCCCTGTAAATGTCCAAACCCGACCCCCTCCAATGTACAGTAAATGTCCTAACCCAATAATACACGAGACCCTCTTCTTGGGACCAAGTAAGGTTTCGTCGATAATCCAAGGTACAGTTACCCCCCCACCCCACCTACCCAACCCCCCCACCCCACCCACCAACCACCTCCAATGTACCGTTTCCCACCACCCCCTCCACCCCACCTACCCAACCTCCTCCAATGTACAGTTTCTTTGTCAAATGTATACTCTCTTTTTTAGACTATTTTTGTATCACAACCAATACTGTATTTGTAAATCTGGTATGTCATAAATGTATAGATGTAGCAGTATTGTCTATCTGTATGTCATGTATGTCATATATGTTATGATGAATTGAAAATGGGGGACCCTGATGTAAACAAGACGAAAGTCTTTCTCTGGTCTGCATCCCCTTAACAATTGTGTGTATTGAGCTGTACTGTATTGTACCCATTCTGCAATCTGTTGATAAAATGTTCAATCAATCAATCAAACCACCACTACTACCACCACCACCACCACTACTACCACTACCACTAGTACCACCACCACCACTACTACCATTACCACCACCACCACTACTACCACCACCACAACCACTACTACCATTACCACCACCACCACCACTACTACCACAACCACCACCACTACTACCACTAGCACCATCACTACCACCACTACTACTACCACTGCTCTTGCATTATGCATGTGAGAAACTAAAACTTTACAAATCTGTCGATTAAACCAATTAATCGATTAGTTGACTAAGAATCTCTCTGGTTGAGGACAGCCCTATTGTACTGTATTGTATTCTATTGTGCCTTATGTCCCACTGAATTGGAATTTTGAAGGAAGCGTTGTTGGGTTGAGTAGCAGGACTGACGAACAGAGACCCATAGAGAGTGACGTTGACCTCATCATCAAAACGTCTATAAATAGACCTGTTTCCGTTCCAACAGAGAGGAAAATAAACGGGGTGCGGTCCATGTGTTCATGATCATCGTCTGTGTGTGTGTGTCTGTGTGTGTTCATGATCATTACCCTGTGTGTGGGTTTGTGTATGTGTGTGTCTGTGTGTGTTCATGATCATTACTCTGTCTGTGTGTGTGTGTGTGTGTGTGTGTGTGTGTGTGTGTGTGTGTGTGTGTGTGTGTGTGTGTGTGTGTGTGTGTGTGTGTGTGTGTGTGTGTGTGTGCGTGTGTATGTATGTATGTGTTTATGATCATTACTTTGTATGTGTGTGTGTGGTGTGAGTGTGTGCATGTGTGCGTCCAATAGTAATTGCATGTGTGTATGAACTTCTGTGTGTGTGTGTGTGTGTGTGTGTGTGTGTGTGTGTGTGTGTCTGTTGACTCTATGTGTGCAAGTGTGTGTGCCATCTTTGTGTGTGTGTGTGTGCTGCTTGTATATATGTATGTGAATATGTTCTGTGTGTGTGTGTGCTTGTTATGTACATGTGAATACGGTGTGTGTGTGTGTGTGTGTGTGTGTGTGTGTGTGTGTGTGTGTGTGTGTGTGTGTGTGTGTGTGTGTGTGTGTGTGTGTGTGTGTGTGTGTGCGTGCGTGCGTGCTCCCTCAGGGCCTGTATCTATTCCATGCACCAACATGGCTAACTGTGTACAATGAGCCCAGTATTACCTCAATAGTACGATAAGGACTAGAGAAGCATAATGATTGTTTTCTGTTCAGCTGTGGTTTTGAGACTCTTACTGGTCTTACTGGAGTTTATCTGAAACCAGGTCACTAGATTTGTTGACTATTACATAATAAGGAAGTTGGAAGTTGTGAAGCTCTCTGTTTCTCCATGTTTCTGTTTCTCTCAAGAAACATATCCCTTTCTATGCAGGTCTGTACACCCCCCCCCCCCCCCCCCCCCCTCTCACACACACATACACACGCGCGCGTGCGCGCGGGCGGTCCAAAGTGACGTCAGACTACACCTCCCTATAGGCTGAGATAGGTATGATTACAGTGTAAGGCAGTTGTACAAAACGTTGCTACCATGTAACATCTCCAGTCTCTCTTTCTTCATCTTTCTTTTCCGTTCTCCCAGAGAGAGAGAGAGAGAGAGAGAGAGAGAGAGAGAGAGAGAGAGAGAGAGAGAGAGAGAGAGAGAGAGAGAGAAATAAAGAAAGGTGCTTTTATAAAGCTCTGGTTGCAGAATGGACTGGAGCTCGTATTCCTCCCAGGCACCAAGTAGAAGTAGGTATACTATTCTGTCAAAACAAAAAGAGCTTTTATAAAATACCTTTTACTCCTTTGTGAGAACTGGACTGTTATGGAGGCAGCAGGGTCCAGGTGAGGAGGACTCACTGTTATCAAGACAAGAGCAGGTGAGGAGGACTGTTATCAAGAGCAGAGTCCAGGTGAGGAGGACTGTTATCAAGACAAGAGCTGTTAAAGTTCACCAAATAAACGATGCTTATTTTATTTTGTACATAATCTCACACACGTCCAAAAACTCTAAACAGTTCACACACATTCATTTAGTTTGACTGAGTTAGAACATGGCCACCAGTGATGTCATCAGGGACATTTAATCCTTGTGTTGTGTTGCCTTACAGCTCCATGCAATTATGAAGATGAAACAAATAGCAATACCTTGTCTTATAGGGGACCAGGGCCCCGTTCCCCGTACCTGGCTAACTGAGTTAGCCGGATAATTTCCAGCATAGCCTGACTTAAGCCGGACCTTTCTGTTCCCCGACGCTCGATTGTCTAAATCACCATGACAACAGATCAAAAAGTTTGAGCCTGGTCGAGAGCAGGGTTAAATTCAGTTAGCTGGATGAACCATGGCCACGCCCCCGCAAAGAAATGCCAGCTCACTTCCTGAAATGATTCTCACAGTCTAGATCCCATTATACCATTCTGAATTATGTTTCTGTGCTTTGTTTTCCTAGAGGGGGCTTTTGAAATGTATAATAATAGAACTAAATGCTGATAATAAATCATATTCAGCCTATAGATTTACTTTGTCCTAAATAAAATAATGCACGTCATATACGGCGCTCGGAGTGCGATACACGCTGCATGTGGTTATTTTAATAACGGCGCATTGCAATTGTGAATCCTGCGGGGATATTTTTAATGAATGAAACCTATCGGCTCTGATTAGTTTCATATATTCTCCGCTGTAGATTTGCTTAACGGAGCGCCCGGATTGTGTTTCATTCAAGCATAAAATTGAAGTGTCTATGCGTGGATTGTGGTTTTTGTGGATTATGAATTACGAGGACTCTGAGGATTGTTGAATTGTATCATCACTCACACGTTATTGTGATATTGTAACTGGGATTAAAATGTCTGATGAGATGCGCTGTTTGACGGATTTGAGAAATTGAATGAGCCGTTGACGTCACATTAATGCATTTGAGAATAAAGAGATAAAACTTCATTCAAAAGAAAAATATTCGAAACACGGGTCTCTTGTGCATTGATGGATACACAATGGATATATCCCGTCTGGCACAGTGGTGCAACGGCCAGTGTTCGCTCCTGGCAAGCGGGCGACCCGAGTTCGAGACCCCGCGTTTCCAATATTATTTTTTGGGAATATAATATTAATGATTATACGCAAAAGTAGCCTAGTTTTAAGTTAAAATATTATAAATCTACATGCATTGAGGATGTCATTCTTTATATAGCTCTCAACGTGCACCAAATTGAATTATTCCTACATTGCAAAAAGAAGAAAAAGACTAGAAGAAGCGGGATTCGAACGCGGGTCGTCTGCGTGAAAGTCAAAACGACGAACCGTCACACCACAGTGCAGATAAGAAAAACATCCACCATACATCAATCAATGGGTAAGAGAGCCGTATCCTTATTCTGAAACAGTTGAACTAATTATTTTCGCTAGCAAGATCTCATTTGATTATCCATTCCATAAACCTACTGCCAGCAGGCAAGTTTAAAGAAATATAATCTGATTGATTGGGGTAATGAGGGACTTAAAATTAGCCTATAGATTATGCATTTAACTTGTCGGCGAGGCTATTGAGCCGTACTGCAATCTGTTAATAAAGTTTTAAATCAATTAATCAATCAATGCCGTTAGAAAATCAGGATTTCTGCTATCGATACTTGCTGGCTTTTCAACTGAAGCGGCCGCGCGCACTTATCCTGGGTCTCAAGTCTGGTTCGAGTTAACGAGACTGAATCCACCTTCGAGGAACAGGAAAATCCCGGCTTCAAACATCGGGTTAATTGAATCTGGATAATGGGACTCTTGATCGACTTAGTTGAACCAGGTACGGGGAATAGGGCCCTGCTACCTTATCAGTTCACAAGGATCCAATGTCTCTGATGACATCAGTGGTAGCCATATTCAAACAAATGTACTCTCAGCGACTGTCAAACTAAATTAATGTGTGCAAAACAGTTGGACGTTTGTGAGATTATGTGCAAAATAAATCAGCATTGTTGTTGGCGAAGTGCCCCTTTAGCTATATAACTTAGTTGACTGAGGATATTAGTGGAAACGTTAACACCCCCACCTCACCCTGTCTCACCCCTGGCTGACCCTGTCTCACCCCTTGTCTCTCACCCTGTATCACCCCTTGTCTCACACCCTGTATCACCCCTTGTCTCACACCCTGTCTGATCCGTCTCACACCTGTATCACCCCTTGTCTCTCACCCTGTATCACCCCTTGTCTCACACCCTGTATCACCCCTTGTCTCACACCCTGTCTGATCCGTCTCACACCTGTATCACCCCTTGTCTCACACCATGTATCACTCTGTTACACCCGTATCACCCCATCTCACCCCTTGTCTCACACCATGTATCACACCTGTCTCACCCATGGTCTCTCACACCCTGTCTCACACCCTGTCTCACCCCGTCTCACACATGTCTCACCCTGTCCGACACCTTGTCTCACCCACGTCTCACCCCAGTCTCACCCCCGTCTCGTTGAATCTAAAGAGAATATGGACTGCGTGGGATGGTTTCTACGTGTCCTCGGCTGAACCAGGCGGGAGGGTCTGGCTCCTGGTTCAGGGTCTTGATAGAAACACTTGATGAAGCATGGAGCAGGCGGGGGGGCAGGTTTTTACTTTTCTGTTTATACTATGTTTTTAACTTTTTTATCTTATTTTTCAACCCTGTAGCGCTTTGGGATCCTAGTGAATGAAAAGTGCACTACAAATTTTATTATTATTATTATTATTATTATTATTATTATTATTATTATTATTATTATTATTATTATTATTATTATTATGGATTAAGGAGTGGGAATCAAACCGGGAACCAGACGACCGCTCTGTACCTCCCGAGCCATCTGCCTCACGGGGAAAACATGCACCTAACCTCTGGTGAGTAGCTGTGAAGGTTTGGCCATCAAAACCACGATGGCACATCAGCTCAAGAGTCTCTGCGACGTTTGAAACAAACAAAAAAACAGGAAACGTGTGGGTGATGTGACATAGTCACAACACTTAAACCACAGCCTGAGTACGAGACGCCTGTGGTTGATCTCACTGCACGAGACGAAGAACGTGACAGTGTAATATCTCTCTCTCTCTCTCTCTCTCTCTCTCTCTCTCTCTCTCTCTCTCTCTCTCTCTCTCTCTCTCTCTCTCTCACACGCGTGCACGGGCGGTCAGACTATACCTCCCTATAGGCTGAGGTAGGTAATGGTATGATTACAGTGTAAGGCAGTTGTAGGCAGTGAAGGCAGTAGATAGGTATAGAGTTGGTACGGTGTGGGCAGTAGATAGGTATAGAGTTGGTACGGTGTGGGCAGTAGATAGGTATAGAGTTGGTACGGTGTGGGCAGTAGATAGGTATAGAGTTGGTACGGTGTGGGCAGTAGATAGGTATAGAGTTGGTACGGTGTGGGCAGTAGATAGGTATAGAGTTGGTACGGTGTGGGCAGTAGATAGGTATAGAGTTGGTACGGTGTGGGCAGTAGATAGGTATAGAGTTGGTACGGTGTGGGCAGTAGATAGGTATAGAGTTGGTACGGTCGGTGTGGGCAGTAGATAGGTATAGAGTTGGTACGGTGTGGGCAGTAGATAGGTATAGAGTTGGTACGGTGTGGGCAGTAGATAGGTATAGAGTTGGTACGGTCGGTGTGGGCAGTAGATAGGTATAGAGTTGGTACGGTGTGGGCAGTAGATAGGTATAGAGTTGGTACGGTGTGGGCAGTAGATAGGTATAGAGTTGGTACGGTGTGGGCAGTAGATAGGTATAGAGTTGGTACGGTCGGTGTGGGCAGTAGATAGGTATAGAGTTGGTACGGTGTGGGCAGTAGATAGGTATAGAGTCGGTACGGTGTGGGCAGTAGATAGGTATAGAGTTGGTACGGTCGGTGTGGGCAGTAGATAGGTATAGAGTTGGTACGGTGTGTGGGCAGTAGATAGGTATAGAGTTGGTACGGTCGGTGTGGGCAGTAGATAGGTATAGAGTTGGTACAGTGTGGGCAGTAGATAGGTATAGAGTTGGTACGGTCGGTGTGGGCAGTAGATAGGTATAGAGTTGGTACAGTGTGTGGGCAGTAGATAGGTATAGAGTTGGTACGGTCGGTGTGGGCAGTAGATAGGTATAGAGTTGGTACAGTGTGGGCAGTAGATAGGTATAGAGTTGGTACGGTCGGTGTGGGCAGTAGATAGGTATAGAGTTGGTACGGTGTGGGCAGTAGATAGGTATAGAGTTGGTACAGTGTGGGCAGTAGATAGGTATAGAGTTGGTACGGTCGGTGTGGGCAGTAGATAGGTATAGAGTTGGTACGGTGTGTGTGGGCAGTAGATAGGTATAGAGTTGGTACGGTGTGTGTGGGCAGTAGATAGGTATAGAGTTGGTACGGTGTGTGTGGGCAGTAGATAGGTATAGAGAATATTTAGCCATGTCTGTAAATGTTACAGAATGATGAAAACCTTCACATTTATTGCAGAGATAGATAATAATGACCTACGCTACAGCATTGCACTTAAGTTCGGTTTCATAAAAGCACTATGCAATTCCCTTTTTAAATGTATAATTACCGGGATGTTAAAATGATTAACGGTCAACACTTTACTACTAGGCTACATTTCAATGACATATAAACTCTTGAGATGATATATTAGAATATATAAAATATGAGCACATTCAGGTGTTGGCAGTGTAGCTTGTATCAGTGAGGACAGTCTGGACATAATAATAATAATAATAATAATAATAATAATAATAATAATAATAATAATAATAATAATAATAATAATAATAATAATAATAATAATAATAATAATAATAATAATAATAATAATAATAATAATAATAATAATAATAATAATAATAATAATAATAATAATAATAATAATAATAATAATAATAATAATAATAATAATAATAATAATAATATTAATAATAATAATAATAATAATAATAATAATAATAATAATAATAATAATAATAATAATAATAATAATAATAATAATAATAATAATAATAATAATAATAATAATAATAATAGTAATAATAATAACTTTATTTGTATAGCACTTTTCATACAGAAATTGCAGTTCGAAGTGCTTCACAACAGTAAAAAATACAGGCATAAGCGAGCATACATTTTTTAATAAAAAAAGATAGAGAGGTACAGTAGCAAGGTAAATAGAGAGGTAGCAAGGTAAATTATGTGAAATTCATTAATAACGTGAACTAGTAGCTCCACTGCGTCCATTCTCTGCCTCTGGTATCAATCATCCGTCAACACACCGTCGCTTTTATTGATCTTCCTTGCCATCAGTGAAGTCAGTAGCATAACTCTAGGCAGGTGTCTGTGTCTGTAGCAGGGTCTGTGTGTGTCAGTAGCATAACTGTAGGAAGGTGTCTGTGTCTGTAGGCAGGTGTCTGTGTCTGTAGCAGGGAACCATCTGTGAAGTCAGTAGCATAACTCTAGGCAGGTGTCTGTGTCTGTAGCAGGGAACCATCTGTGAAGTCAGTAGCATAACTCTAGGCAGGTGTCTGTGTCTGTAGGCAGGTGTCTGTGAAGTCAGTAGCATAACTCTAGGCAGGTGTCTGTAGCAGGGTCTGTGAAGTCAGTAGCATAACTCTAGGCAGGTGTCTGTGTCTGTAGCAGGGAACCATCTGTGAAGTCAGTAGCATAACTCTAGGCAGGTGTCTGTGTCTGTAGGCAGGTGTCTGTGTGAGTGTGTCAGCATGGTGCACACTGGGGGCACACAAACAGCGTGGCCTGTGGGAGCCACTCGGGGAACATGACCAGGGTCTTGGGGGACAATTCATTCTAGTTTGTCTGTAAAAATCTTTTTTCTTTTATCCACTTTTTCTCCCATTTTCTATATTTTCTCCCATCCCAATTTCGTATCATCCAATTCAACCCTCCCCTGTCACGGACGCTGTTTCTTGCCTCCCACAAGCCGGCTGCAATGTGGACTAAGTCATACATAGCATAAGTCCCCTCCGGTACTTGAGGTAACAGCAGTCGCATCTTTTCACCTGCGCAGCTCGATCTCTCAGTGGCGAGGAGTAACGCGTGGGAGGCTCACGCTGCCCCCGACACTTCCTGATTCTACTGCGCAGGCGCACCAACCGACCTGTAGGAGTCGCTGTCCACAACGCCCGATCCCCACCCATCAGTTTCCCACCCCCTAATACGGCCAATGTGTATTAGTATGAACGACCAGCTAAACTGAAAGCAATGTGGAGCGCTGGGCTCGAACAGGTGAGCCCAGCGTCTCCGCATTCGTGGCGAGCACCTTGCCCACTACGCCACGTAGCCGCCCATTTGTCTGTAAAAATCTTTTGACATTTGCAGTTATTCCTCATCATTGCTTAGGGAAAACGACAAAGCAGAACAGTATGTTAGCTTGAACTTTAAGTGAGGATCAATGCATCCCGTTCCCACGTTAACCTACCTTCAATTGAATCATTTGCACCATTCATCCATTCATCTTTGCTCTTAACTTAAAGGAAAACTCCAACATTTTGGTAAATTTTCTTATTTGCCATCTACCCTGGAGTTAGACAAGAAGATGCATACCTTTTTCTTCTCTGTGCATGCAGTAGGAGTAGGAAGACTTTGGGAACTAGGCTAATGGAGGAACCTACTTCCAGTGACTGACGCTAAGCTAGGCTAACGGTGCGCGTCTTCCTACTCCTACTGCATGCACAGAGAAGAAAAAAGGTATGTATCTTCTTGTCTAACTCCAGGGTAGATGGCAAATAAGCTAATTTCCCAAAATGTTGGAGTTTTCCCTCTAAGAGAAAAATTGATGTAGAGGATTACACAAAAAAAAGAAAAGAAGACAAATACGTTCCCGTGGAGTTAAATCAAAGTCAAACTACTTCTATTCTAAGAAGTTCATTCAAGGTGTTTTTTTTTAATCATGGACGAACAAGAGCCGACATGTTGGATTGCATCATTTCCCCCCCTCTCACCCTGGTGCCTCCAAGGCCAACATGAACACTTCCAGCACGTTCAGCGACACAATGAACACACACTTCCAGCACGTTCAGCGACACAATGAACACACACTTCCAGCACGTTCAGCAACACAATGAACACACACTTCCAGCACGTTCAGCGACACAATGAACACACACTTCCAGCACGTTCAGCAACACAATGAACACACACTTCCAGCACGTTCAGCGACACAATGAACACACACTTCCAGCACGTTCAGCAACACAATGAACACACACACTTCCAGCACGTTCAGCGACACAATGAACACACACTTCCAGCACGTTCAGCGACACAATGAACACACACTTCCAGCACGTTCAGCGACACAATGAACACAATGAACACACACTTCCAGCACGTTCAGCGACACAATGAACACACACTTCCAGCACGTTCAGCGACACAATGAACACAATGAACACACACTTCCAGCACGTTCAGCGACACAATGAACACACACTTTGTAACGCAAAAGCCCTTCTTCTTCTTCTTCTTCGTTTGAATTTTATTGGCGGTTGGCACATCCTTCAGGGTGCATTACCGCCACCTCCTCTAGCTTGACACGGTCGTAACTTTACAATACCGCCATCTTCTGGCCCCCTTTACCTTCCACAATGTCCATTCTGCGTTCACCATCCTGAAGTGCAGCTAACGCTGCTTCCCCCTGACTGAGTCCCCCTCCGCGATACATGCTTCGCCTCCCTCGGTCTGACTCTGAACTACTCGCTCACACACACCCCCCTTCTCTAACTCCACTTGATCAGCCACCCTCTTTAACTCCCTTATAACATCCTCCACTGTCAACCCCTCCATACCCAAGTGTCCCACTGCTGCTTGAACTACCAACTTGGTCCTATCTGTCCTACCACTAACCATCGCTGTTGTAATCACTACTCCTGCCACAAAGGCCACTATATCCAACTTCTCCCCCCACACCCTCCTTTTCTCCTCCTGTACTTCCTCTACTGTCAGATGCCCTTTCCTAAAACCCTGTTCCCTATTTTGCTTTCCCTGATCCTCCTGCACTATCCTCACCGCCAACTGCCCTTCTCTAAACCCCTGTCCCTTGTCTTGCTGTCCCCGTCCTACCTTCCTAGCTGCCTCTGCATATGAAATCCTACCTTCCCTTCTCACCTGCTGGACCACTACCTCTCGTCTCATCGCCTCACAACCCCAATACCCTACACCAGGGGTCAGCAACCTTTTTGACATGGGGTGCCTGTTTGAAATATAGTTGTAACTAGTGTGCCTCAACAATATTCCATGCATCGTAAATATTTTTTCTCATAATCAGGTATTTTTAATGATAATTTTTACATTATTACATCATTATCGTTATTGTTATTATTAACAATATTATTATGATGGTTGTATCAACCCTAAATCTGAGTTGGGGGGGGGGGGGAATGCAATGCAGACAAACAGCTGCATACAGTGCGACCATTTCACTCACATTTGCCCATTCATTTTTGGACACATCACACACCATCGGTGTGTGTACTGTACGTGTGCTGTCATAGCTCCACCTACAGGCCTAATGGAGAACACCAGGAGAACACCAGGATGTGAATGGAGGGTGAATGTGAGGTATATCGTGTAAATAAGTTTTGATTGATCGCAAGACTACACTGTAAAAAATATATAATAATAAGTTACCAGAACTTAAAAATATTGAGTTCAGTTACTGTGCATTAAGGTTTTCAGTTTTCAATCCATAATAATCCAGAAAAATAAGTACACAACCACATTATTTCAACCTAATGTTTATTGTCATTGTTTTAAGAACACAAGTTGACTTGGTAATACTCACATTTTGAGTAAAAAATATGGCTTTTAACATGTGCAATGTTCAATGAAATAGAAAAATAAATAATAAAATTAGTTGATTAATCCCACTGGTCACAATGGTGACCATAATAATGTTTTTGTTATAAGGCTCTGCAAATGTTACTGAATGATGTAGCAATGTATTTCCAGCTAAATTGAAATAATAAACAAATAAAGGGTCTCAATTAAATATGTGGTAGTAAAAAGAACCTGTGGGAGGATTTCAACAAGATAATGCGACAACAGTGCAAAATATTTCACTATAATATTTCAAAGCAAAAAAAAAAAAAAAAGTATAATTTTTTATTTATTTTTTTAATGCTGCCCCCTGTGCCTATGCAAATGCCCCCGCGTGCCTATGCAGGCACGCGTGCCTATG
Source organism: Notolepis coatsorum (assembly GCF_963971535.1). Lineage (NCBI taxonomy): Eukaryota > Metazoa > Chordata > Actinopteri > Aulopiformes > Paralepididae > Notolepis > Notolepis coatsorum. Next base: position 13,241,963 of record NC_140183.1, on the reverse strand, counting down.
GTTGCCTACCCCTGCCCTACACTATGCTTCCCACCACAACTACAACACCTCGGCTCCACTCCCTGTTCACACTCCCCATACTTATGCTCCCCACTACATCTACCACATCTATTCTCTGCCCCTTCCTACACAACTTAGCTATATGTCCAACGCAAAAGCCCTGGGCCCTCATTCATCAATGTGTGCGTAGAACATGTTCTATTTCCACACGTAAGCACGGAATGTAGAACCAGTGTACGCACAGGGAAGTCGGGATTCATCACACGTGCGTACGCAGGCTCTATGCTCCTCCGTGTTGATGAATACCACTTTGTTCTACCGTCAATGCTCGTGCATGATTATCCATATATGGTCATGAAAGTGAGGAAACACCCCCCATGGGATGTGAAATAATGGACTGACCCGAGCGGAACTCTGAGAAACTCCACGGAGATAATGTTCACTGCTGTCGAACCAAGAAGACACTATCGCATATTATGGGATAAATAAAAGGCGGACTTGTAAACGGTGATGTCAGATATCAACGGCTCCCTAAGACCATTGCTGCAATTCTGCCTGGACAGCTCAAAATACTAATAAAGACCGTTCGTTGACCACTGTTTGGCGTTGGTTGTGTGTCATTATAACCGTGCTGTAATATGAATGCCTTTATTAGTTGTGTTCGATTGGCTATATGATTTTTAGAGGCATCTATTTTGTTGTCGGCTAATAAAGACCGCGCTGGAATATGACTGCCTTTTCCCGTGTTGTTTGATTAATACCCAGGGATTAAAGTTCTCCTCAATTTTATTCCAAATCGCGATGGATCTCCCGTCAATTTTCTACCTGCTGCATATGATTTCTAGAGGCATACTACAATCTATTTTGATGTCAGTATTGGGTAGCCTATATAAACAATAATACGAGAGCATATACAAGAACAATGAATCTCACTGCATGTATGATGTAGCCTGCCTTTCAATACATGAACTTGAATTCCATCATAGTCTGTCCACTATCTGGTGTCATTGCAATGCGTTTTCTATTCTTTCTTATACAGTAAAAAGGGGGAAGAACACTATATTCATATGACTTGTATTCTGCTTACAGCTTCGAAATTCCACTTGTTTCGTTTAACGTAAAGCCTTTTAAATAATCAAAACGTTCCCGTGTTTCTGCGGTCTGCGCAAAATAATAACGAGTTGAGCTTTATGATTTATGATGAATTGAAAATGGGGGACCCTGATGTAAACAAGACGAAAGTCTTTCTCTGGTCTGCATCCCCAATTAACAATTGTATGTACTGAGCTGTACTGTACTGTACCCATTCTGCAATCTGTTAATAAACTTTTCAATCAATCAATCAATCAAGCTACGCGGAGCGCAGTCAGTCAGTAGCCTACACCCCGTATATTCCGATAACGCTATATAAACCATGCTGCATTCATTCTGAGAGAAAGATCTATTATTCCAAATGCTATTTATAGGGTTTTGACCATAATTACACTACTGTTGCTATTTTACAATGAACTATAATGAACTACGGTTCGTACAGAACATGCCAGTGTTATTATGCACAGAAGCTCATTTCCTTGTTGTAATAATATATTCTACCACTGGGCGCCAGGTACGCATGGTCCGAGCTGTGCGTAGACGTAAGCACGGAGTCAAGTTCAAGTTGAAATTGATGAATCCCACTCTTTGCTTAGAAATGATCGTACGCACAGGGTAAGCACAAATCTGTGCGTAGAACACGTTGATGAATGAGGGCCCTGGCGTTGCCCAATGGTAATGACCTGTCTTTCTGCCCTGATTGCCCTAATTAGTACCTGGTGTGTATAGTTGACTTTGCCTTATAATGTCCTCCCTGTTTACTACTCAGATTGTCAGTCGTTCACTGAACATTACCGTGAGTACACTGTTGTGTATAGAAACGCTTATCGCTCCTGCCATGGAGGATAAGTTAGCTCTCTATTGATAGTATTACCTTGCCTTGCATTCTTTTTTATATACTCTGTCATGTGCTTACAGTATGTAGCACCGTCACCTGTCGTGTTTTGTTTTTGTGCCATGTGTGGATGTTGTGGAATATTCTAAATGAGCCAAACAGTGAAACTGTATGAATGAATGAATGAGAACTTTATTTAACAGATTGCAGAATGGGTACAATACAGTACGGCTCAATACACACAATTGTTAAGGGGATGCAGACCAGAGAAAGACGTTTGTCTTGTTTACATCAGGGTCCCCCATTTTCAATTCATAGTGACATTTATAACATACATGACGTCATGACATTTATGACATAGGGACATACATGACATACAGGTATATAGTACTGTTACATTTGTGACATATACAATATGCAAATATACAGTACTGTTACCCAGAGATCCTAACAGAAAATATATACTTATGATGGGGAGGAGACTGTACATTAGGAGGGGGTGGGTGGGTGGGTGGGAGAAAATATATACATACGGTGGGGAGGAGACTGTCTATTAGGAGGGGGTGGGGGGGGTTGGACATTTACGGTGGCCAGTTTCGAATTGCAGCCTCCCGTAGGTGCTCTTTAAGAGCGGTTTTGAATGTGTGTAGGGATTCAAATTTTTTTAACGGTTGTGGGTAGGGCGTGCCACATTGTTGTGGCATAATTGCGAAACGTGTTTAGTCCCTTGTTTGTGCCGAATCTGGGTTGCACATGATTTGTGGAACTCCCTCTGGTGTTGTGGGCGTGGTATTCACTGACCTTTGGGAAGTATTTCGACATGTACATGGGTACCTGAGTGGTGTAGTGTATCTTGTAGACCAGGCCCATTGCAAGTTGCTGTACTCTGTCGTCTACTCTAAGCCATCCTAGGTTGGCAAAGTGGGCAGGGGTGAGGTGGGTTCTGGGGTTCAGGTCAAGTAGTAGTCTGACCAGTTCGTTTTGCGATGTTTGTAATCTTGTTTTTAGCGCCTTTGAGGTGCTTTGGTACCATGAGGTGCAAGCATAGTCGTAGTACCCTTGAATGAGTGCTCCTGCCAGAGTCTTCAGGGTATTCTTGTTTACCAGAGAGGAGATCCGGTACAAGAATCTAGTTCGTTGGTTGACTTTTTTGATTACATTGGATGCCATTTTGTCACAGGAAAGATTTGCCTCTAGGATGGAACCCAGGTATGTAATTTCATCTTTCAATATTGTCACCCACTGTAACTGAGAAGCCGTCGGTCTTGCTGAGATTGTTATTTGAACCGAAGAGAATGGACTCTGTTTTGCCCATGTGTAATGATAGTTTGTTGTCAGCGAGCCAGGTGCAGATTCTGCCGAGTTCTGAGCTGAGGGTTTTTTCAACCTGCAACTTGTTCTTGTCAGAGACCAGCAGGGCTGAGTCGTCCGCGAACAAGAACAAGTTGCAGTCACAAGCTGACGACATGTCATTTACATAAATTAGGAACAGTAGCGGTCCTAGTATGCTTCCTTGTGGAACACCACAGCTCACTGTGAGTACCGTTTACCTCCACCATCTGTTCTTTCCCCTCCAGGTTGGATTGCATCCAGCTCACTGATAGACTATCAAAAGTTTAAACCAATTGCTTTTAGCTTGTCAATCAGAATGGAGTGATTGACAGTGTCGAAGGCCTTTTGTAGGTCCAGCATGACCATGCCACAGTATTTGCCCGCGTCCACCTCTTGTTTGATGTAGTCGTTCAAATAGAGAAGGCATGTGTCAGTGGAGTGGGATGTTCTGAAGCCACATTGGAATTCTTGATTAGATTTTCTTCCGCAAGGTACTTTTCGACCTGTTCGTAGACTATTTTTTCCATGACTTTCGAGATGGAGGTAAGAATAGAAACAGGGCGGTAGTTGCCTGGGTCTAATTTTCTGCCCTTTTTGTGCAAGGGGGTCACTCTCGCAATTTTGAAGTCCTTGGGGACGTGTCCCTGTTTTATGGAGAGGTGTATTATGTGTGTGATGACTGGGGTGATGGCAGCTGCTGAGTCTCTGAGGAATTTGGAGGGGATATTGTCATGGCCAGTGGCCTTGTTATGTTGGAGGGTGCTCATTTGTTGTTACCATTTCCAGTTTGAAGTCGTCTTTGCGGACCCCTAGGTTTTTGTAGTAGGCTACCCCATGTGTTCTACCCAAAAATGCCCTGAGTGGAAGGGTAGTTTATTAACCAGTGTTGTGGCTATGTTTGTAAAGAATATGTTTAGGTATTTGGCCACATCCAGCTTGTCTGTGATGAGAGTGTTTTCTGTCTTTATGTTTATGTTTGTAAATCTGGTTTTTAGTTTTTTTGCTGCAGCCTAGTTGGTTGTTGAGTAATTTCCAAAGTTTGCAGGGTTTGTTTTTGTTTTCCTCAGTTTTGTCATTGATGAAATCTTCGTTTGCGGTTTTGATCATGGTGTTTACATCATTTCTTAGTCTGTTTATTTGAATTTTGAGTTCAACCACGTGGGCTTGGAGTTCACTGTTTGAGCTTTTGGTAAGCTTTGTCTGACTTTTATGAAGTTCAGAGCATTTTTTGTCTGTGGTTTTCATAGCGGTCAGTAGAAATTCAGACGAGTCAATTTGTATATAAAAATAATAGAACAGTTTATTTCTGTCGCCACAGAGCTCAGTTTACAATCAGACACACGAACGTCTGACCAGAAAGTGAGAAAGAGCTTTGGTCAGACTTACAATAAATACATAATTGACATGACGTACATAAGATGCCAAGATATGACAAGAAAGGTAAACAAAAATGCCCTAGTGAGGAAATAAAAACAAAAGATGGGTTTAGGGACTTTGTTATGTCTTCACATTAGAACCGGAGTCCAGGCCAAATGTCATATCTCCTAAACCTTGGCCGTTGTTATAAGAACACTGTTAAGACTGTCGCCCTAGTGTCTGAGCTGTAGCTAGTTAACCCTATATTAACTAGTCAAGGGTATCAACATAGAATATGTATTTTAACACAGAACTAATATATGACATGATAATATTTCCCAAGACATTCTTCCCTCTTGATCATAATCTTGATCAAACTAACTAGAAAATGTTATCATCTGTTTAATATTAGGCTACTCTAAAAATGCCAAAATAAGAACTTAACATGATAATATTTTCTAAGACGGGGAAGACGGCCATCCCTTCCAGCACCACGCGCGGTGTCTCCCATGCGGCGAAGGGGGGCAGCCTTTTCTAATGGGTTTATAACGACACCGACAGATCCTGGCTCATCATTCCACTTCTAGATGTACCCTAACATCATTTGCTTATTTATTCCCACAGCCTGAACATAGGTTTAGTTTCCATAGCAATATCCAGAATATTATTGTGCGTTTGTCATGTATACAAGCGCCGGCAGGCATAAGAAGATGCATAGAAACGGCTTAACCTGAATAAGACTTTTACCCCAGTGCCACCCGTATGTATAGTATGAGAATTAGCCGCGCCTCGCTGCCACAGACGCACACAAGCTCCAGATGCAACACTGCCGCGCTAATTAAACCACACCACCCTCCCATGTACCTAAATATGTCTGTTGCATCACAATTGCCTCCTCCCTCTGCATATAGCACAGGCCAATTAGCATCAGAGGTCTACTGTAAGTAATTGGGACAGTAGGATGCAAAAATGAATCCTTATCCGCTGCAGACTTATATCTCTACTGTGTAATTAGATGGATCTCGCGACTGGCGGCTGATTTATGGGTCTTCATTGGCCACCGGGTTAAACCGTGTCAGAAGAGTGTCGTCAGCAAACCAGAGCCGCTTTAGCTCACTGTCGTAATCGGGGGTTCAATTCACCAGTCGATTTGTGAAGTGGTATTTTCACTCAAATGAAATAAATAGTAAAAATATGGGGCGGGCAGCCAGTAATATATTGTAGTTAATATAGGTCTTTAAGGTCTTATATTGTAGTTAATATAGGTCTTTATGGTCTTATATTGTAGTTAATATAGGTCCTTAAGGTCTTATATTGTAGTTAATATAGGTCTTTATGGTCTTATTGTAGTTAATAGAGGTCTTTGAGGTCCTATATATTAGTTAATATAGGTCTTTAAGGGCCTATATTATAGTTAATAGAGGTATTTGAGGTCCTATATTGTAGTTAATATTGGTATTTGAGTAATATCCAACTTATTTATAGATAATTGAGAACGAACGCTCTCTCACAAGAAAATAAATAGCTGTTTAGATTTATAATGGAAAGAGAATCGACCCTAACCTGAGGTCCGAGTGAGGTTCACACGCCAAGACCCAAGGCCCTAACCCTAACCATGTCAATTAGCTTCAGTATTGTCGTTAATATTTGGCGAAGTTAGTTAGTGATGATGCATCGTAATGCCAGTAGAAGTCGCCACCGTCTGTCACGTTTAAATACACAGATTGTTATTTGTGCTTTTTTTTTTTTTTTTATTATTTGGGAGTTCTCAGACCCAATTCCCGCGGAGAAAATCCTGTGCGGATTATCTTTTACAATTTGACAATATGTATATGTCTTTAAGGTCTTTGAGGTCATATTATTGTAGTTAATATAGGTCTATAAGGTCAACAGTGATCCACCTCCAGAACGTTCAGATGCTTATTGTTTATTTGGATCTCCATTGCATCCCACTCAGATGTTCTACCTTCATGTACTTGTGTAAACAACATACATAAAACATGAGTAAAGAGAAAAGCCTTTTCCGTACATGACAGGACTCTTACTGTCTGGCTTGTGCTAATACAATACAAATGGACCAGGGGGGTCAGGGGTGTACACAGGTACATAATGAAATGGTTATTAATGACTGTTTCATTTTGTTTCATGTGTAACTGTTACATTCTATATATATCTATATAGTGTTCTTGCCTTTCTTGATGTAAAATGGAGCTGCGTTGGATGCTTTGACCAAGTACCCTCTCCTCTCATCTCCTCTCCTCTCTTCTCCTCCCCTCTCCTCTCCTCTCCTCTCCTCTCCTCCCCTCTCTTCTCCTCTCCTCCTCTCCTCTCCTCTCCTCTCCTCTCTTCTCCCCTCCTCTCCTCCCCTCCCCTCTCTTCTCCTCCCCTCTCCTCCCCTCTCCTCTCCTCTCCTCCCCTCTCTTCTCCTCTCCTCTCCTCTCTCCTCCTCTCCTCTCATCACCAGTTAAGTACATGAGAGAGGCCACCCCCTACGTGAAGAAGGGTTCCCCTGTGTCGGAGATCGGCTGGGAGACGCCCCCTCCCGAATCCCCCCGGCTGGGAAGCCCCCCCTCCTCCTCCCCTCTGGACCCCCCCAGCCCCCCCCCTCAGCCGGCCCTGTCGCTCCAGGGAGACAGGAGGTGCATCGCTCTGAAGATGTGCTACGTCACTCGAGCCATGAGCACCCAGGACCCAGAGAACAGGTACCAGAGACACACACACACACACACACACACACACACACACACACACACACACACACACACACACACACACACACACACACACACACACACACACACACACACACACACACACACACACACACACACACACACACACAGTCACACACACACACACACACACATTCACTGTATGATCTGATTCAACCAGATCACTGATTTTAAAACGAGTGCCAAGATTGAAAGAAACAAAAGAAGTGCTGAGCATCCAGCTCCAGATGGTCCCAAGGTCCAAGATGATGGTCTTCAATCTTGAACGATTGTAACGTTCTACTAAGATTTACAGATGGTACAAACTGCACAGAGATAACATGTTATTATTCACACTGCAGGCCCAGGACACAGAGAGATAACGTTAGGTTATGACTATAACCAAGTTCTGTTAGTTAGGGGCGATGCTTGGCTTCGCCTTCTGCACTATCTCGCGTACGTGCACGCGTACTGAATAAACCACAAATGTACCTCTAATACCAGTATTAGTCTGACCACACCCCTCATCAGCTTACCTTCATAAGCAGGTGTGTGGTCACCTGCTCTCCTCCTTCCCAAGCTTTCACCACAAGGTGAGGTCAAGGGCTGCAGCGGCCGTCCGAAGCCAAGCATCGCCCCTAACTAACAGAACTTGGTTATAGTCATAACCTAACGTTCTGTATCGTTAGTGGCTTAGCTTGGCTTCGCCTTCTGCACAAGGGAGGCCAAGCGGAGCCACTTGGCTGACAAATACACCCCGCTGACAGCCCCCCAAAACCATCAGAACAGGGAGGGCCGAGCCCCCCCGACCCCCCCTAATGGAGGGTAGCCCCCCTATTAGGGACGTCACGGGAGGGCGACGGACCCGACCGTGCGAAGAGGCACTCAAGCAACTCAACGCACAGGGTGAGCAGACCGTGGCTTGACCCACGACTACACACACGCACAACCCGCATGCCACCCGGGAACGAACGGAGGAACAACCTCGTTACTGCCCCCAGAATCACGGGGTCAAGGGCAAACCCAACCCCGTGGCAAGGCCGTAGCAGCGGAGCACGAAGGAAGACCCAGACCCACCAAAAGGACTGGACTCCCTGGAATGGGGGCCCGGAGAAGTCCATGATGCCAGCATCAAGACCCCACCAGGTGGGCACGTAGTGCCCCGCCCCCCACATCGCCAGCGTATTCGGACAAAGGCCCCTCAGTTACTGCACCTGGTATTCCCAGGCGGAACCAACCAGGCCAGTAAGCCGAGCGGGCCCCGTCCCCCCAATAGTACACCGCCTGGCACACTGACCCTGCAGAATAGGCAGTCAGCATGGCCGTAAGCACACAAAAAAGGTTAACCAACGGAAGCAGGCAGCGCACCGGGGAAAAACCAGGCAACAGGCTGTTAACCCTAGCCTGGAGACTGCGGACGAGACAGGCGCCAGAGGGGACAGCTGAACACAGCCGCCCCGGCGGAAGGAGCGTAAGCTGGCGGTGTTGCATGACCAAGCCTCCATTTAACAACCCCCACCCAGAGGGGTCGAGGCAGAGAAGGCTGACACGATTGGCAGACGTCATGAACGTGCAGGGGCACCCTCAACCGGTGAACCCGGGAGTTGACACTGCTCCAACACACCAGGGAATCAACCACCTCGGTGTTACCCAATGCGGTGGTTGTTCCTATAACCCCTCAAGAAAAAACTCCAAAACACACCTGCGGGTATACACCGGCTATACCGCAGTACAAGTGTTTCAGTTTCCAAAAAGGGTTAACCCAGGCCTACGGGTCGCAAACATCACTTCGGACCGGGCCTGGCGGTACGGGAAGCACAGGGTCACCAGAGGAGGTCAAAAAACCACCCCCACAGGCCCCTCTTCGCCATGCGTGAGAGAGGAGCGAAAAACAATGGAGAACCAGCCCCTAAGCACACCGTACCTGGTATTCCCCGGCGGTCTCCCAACCAAGTACTAACCAGGACCAACCTGTGTAGCGGCCGAGATCCGACGAGATCGAGCGCGTACAGAATGGCATGGCTGTAAGCCATGACGACAGTGCTGAGTAAAAACATACCCAACCAGGGTCTCCATAGCGCTTAACCCTGTGACACCCAGACCGACCTGGCATTTTTCCCCCTGAAAAAAGCCCAAGTCCCTCAGGGTACCAGAACAGCAGATCTGCATCCCCGGCGGACAACGGGTTCAACTGATCTGGACCAGCGTGACCAGAACCAGTCCCGTGCCCTAACCACGCCGACATGCCCCAGGAAAAGGGCAGATATGCGTGTTGATCTTAACATGAAAAGAAGGCGCCACCCAGACGTCGGGACGAACCGCGCCTGGTGGCCCACCCCAAGGGCGTGAGACCCCACTACATATGTTCAGATCCATCCCGTCATCATCCCCCAGACATGAACGAGGATCCGTCGACAACCCACCCAGGTCATGGGATGTGGTCGCCGGAAGAGGAAAAACCCCCATCTCAGTTGCTTTATAAAAACGCTGTTTCAACCACAAGCAACTAAGGCGTGCCAGTCAATCGCCTGTTTACAGCGAGCTAGCACTATACGTGCGTCGGGACACACCCCCATCAATGAACAGGCTATTTAGACCTGCCATTGAATCCCCAAGGCGCCCAGGGGAACGACAAGAGGGGTGTGACACTCCCTAACTCCAACACTTCTGGAATAGAAAGAAGGAAGCATCAACAGTATGTATCCCAGTCTACACAGCCGGGGTAAAAAATGTTCACATTTTTACATCCCACCACCCTCCCATAGGAAAGAGACGGGGATCCCCAGAGAGACTTCCCACGCGAGCTGTACAGATTGAAAAGAATATATTGCACCTTGAGCCATGTAAAAAACTGGTTTTAGGGCCTCCGGGGAAGAGGCACCGAACCCATACACACTCAATAAACGAATTGAATCGAATATACATACAATAGAAAAGGACCCTTCTAGAGGGTCCACTCACTTTGACAATCTGAGGAGGAAGGCTCTGTACTCTGATGGAGGCTTCCTCACATGGATCACATGGAAGAAGGAGTCCGAACTCACAGAAGGCCTGAGTAGGCGCTTGGTGAGGAGGAGCCCTGACCACCCCCCCTGAAAACAGATCCATCACATGGACCTGAACAGCACACGGAAGTCCTACCAACAGAGACGCGCACGGTGACGTACTCTATGGCGGGGGAATTCCTGCGGTGCACACGCCCAATATACCAGGCCGTGGGACCAGGAACTCCCTCCCCCCCCCCCCCCCCCCCGTAACGTGCCGAACCGCCACGTGACGGGAACCTTGAAGGACAGGGGGTGTACCCCTGACCGACAGAACAACGGGGAGAGGAAAGGTTACCAGTTCACCCCTTTACGACCCCACACCCATGATACGACGTAACGACAAAAAGAGAATATGACACAGTCATAGTCAACCCTATGAAGCGTTTCACAGCTCCACACAGCGCACGAGCTAACCTGCTATCTGATTTTTACTAAGGAAAAACACAGAATAGAGAGGGCTCTAAGAACCCCGGTCCAACATACACATGTGCTTCTGTGGTCAGTACAACCCAGTTGTAGGTCACATGACACACACAACCCATCATCATCACAATGAGAGAATACATCATTCTTGATTAGTATCGACCACAGGCCTTGCTAAGCACACATGACAGCAACCAAACCAATTTCCCTTTAGGAAATAAGTTTCTCCAGCAGATTTAGCACAACCTCAGCAATCAAGCTGAGAGTTACATCGTATCCCTACCACACAAAAGACACAATTAATGCACAACATGTCTGATAGGAGGTGATAAAGTCCCCAGGGAACCGGGGGGGGAAAAACACAATCCTCCTATTTTACCCTCAATACGGCCAGTTAAAACAGGAAAACCTGTTAATGCGTGAACTCACTGTCCATTGTCATTACAGTCTGAGAAAGAACATTCTTTTACTCACTCGTCACCAAGCATAGCTTCATAGGTTAGTTGCCTTAGTAGTGAGTACACGGTACACATAAACACCATGATGTTTCTCACACAACAACCAGATCAATACATCACGACCTGCACAGAGAAGCTACTGCCAGTGACAAAAACAGCTCACACACAACCCGCAACGTATCTCAAATGCATTGCAACAACACACGTTTTGGGAAAAAACACCGTCATTCACAATACATTTAGCAAGGTAAAACCAGAAGACGTGTTATGAGGGTCTGGCCAACCCCGTACCTGCCCGGAACGCAGATCAGCGAAGTGCAGTCATAAGCCACCGTAGAACACAGCCCTCTTTGTTGACGCAATCCCCGTCTAGGCTCAGGCAGGGTTGACGAACATCCCCTGTCAAAGATGACGTCGTGGTCAAGAGTGTAAAACATGTTAAAAATCAAAGCACGTTCAACAGAATAGCATCAAGCTAACGGCTGCTCCAACCATTCGGGTGCTATCGCTTCCGCTCGCGAGACGCCGATCTACGACGCACGCGATCAGGAGCGAGCTCCCGGCGGCGCGCGAGAAGCCTAAGCTACCCCGCGCCAGGCCACCGACCGGCTAACCGTAAGCTATGAACATGTAAACAATGACATAACACTCACCCAGACAGGCCGCCGTTCTGAACCCTCCTCACTTTGTAAGAGAAAAGAGAAAACAAGACGTCAACACCGCTTCACAACGGTGACAATAACACGTCCGGCGGAATCAGCACAGTACCAACTGGCCCGTATAGCTGACTTTGAACATGAATCTGCCGCTATCGCACATTACATGCACATATCCCCTCGTGAAGGAATACTCTCATTTGGATATGAAAGATGGGGTCTTAACACGGTGACAGAGAGAATCCACTCGTCCAGAACACACAGGGATCACCAGTGTCAATGGTCGCGGCCCACTAGTTAAAACTATAATGGTCGCCAGACCAAGGCCTTCTGTCGCCTAGACGGCTAAACAAAGGACCCTAGCCTGGGGCCGGTTTCCATAAACTTTGTCTAGTAGCCCCCATAGCACTAACAGACAAGTGGAGCCCGCCAGCAAACACTACTCACCCAACCTGGAACGCACCGCTCCTCACAACAGCGGCATGTCCGACAGTTCAGCTGTGGCCTGACAGGTTTCACCCCAACAAACACAGCAAGGAACTGCAGTTGAGAAGCATGCAGCGGCGTGCCCCCAATACGAAAACCGGTGGAGGGTTTGTAGAATGATCATCATCTTCTAGACACCCCAGTACGAAGACAATATCGCCGTATTTTCTCGAAAATAGTGAGAGAGAAAATAAAGATATGATGTCAACGTATCCTTGTTTCCCAAGCTGTTCCTAATCCAATTTCTTCCATCATGGTGTCAAGTGTGGGGATCTACCGAGGCACCTCTTCCTTGTGGTGAAAGCGAGAAGGAGGAGAGCAGGTGACCACACACCTGCTTATGAAGGTAAGCTGATGAGGGGTGTGGTCAGACTAATACTGGTATTAGAGGTACATTTGTGGTTTATTCAGTACGCGTGCACGTACGCGAGATAGTGCAGAAGGCGAAGCCAAGCTAAGCCACTAACGATACAGAACATGTTATTATTCACACTGACTGCAGGCCCAGGACACAGAGATAACATGTTATTATTCACACTGCAGGCCCAGGACACAGAGAGATAACATGTTATTATTCATAGTGAATGTGTTTCAGTCCTTCTACTGCACAAAGACCCACAGAGGAAGGGGATGAATCATCCAGACACGTAGAAAAGGATGTTCTCTCTCCAGGCCCCTTGTGCTTCTGTGTTTCATTCACAGACTGGCGTCAAGTGAGTTAACACGGATTAACCAATCACACGCTCTCCTGGCCGATTCTAAGCTCCTCCTCCTGCCGTTCCAAAGTCCAGTTTCTAAACAGAGGAGCGATTGCCTAACTTATAATTAACTTGTAATTACAATAATTAACTAAATGTCTGCCCTTCTCCTAAAAATGGCAGTTAAATAAAAACTCTTTTGTCCGTGCCCCCCCACACTCTACACACACTCTTTCTTTGGGCATTAATTGATCACGTTTTCTGAGATGTGTCTTTTATTGTCTGCGAAAGACAGACGTTTTTGAAGTTGTGATTAGATAATTTTGGGTAATTTTTGGAGCTTTGGAAGTCAGCGGGGGGGCGGGCCTTCAGAAGGTGTAGTCAAGCTAATTGGTTGGAAATGTGACAATGGCCCAATCGCACAGCAGGGGGGGCGGAGAGCACTTCATTGTGAGTGTCTTTCTCTTCTCCCTGTCATTCTATCCTATTCCCATAACTCTCTATTTCTTTCTCTCTCCATCTCTCTATCTCCCTCTCTCCCCCTCTTTCTCTATCTCTCCCCCCCCCTCTCTCTCTCCCCTCTCTCTATATCTCCCTGTCTCTCTCTCTCTCTCTCCCCCCTCTCTCTCTGCCCTCTCTCTCCTCTCTCTCTGTCTCTCTATCCCCCCTGCCTCTCTCTCTCCCCCCTCTCTCTCTGCCCTCTCTCTCTATATCTCCCTCTCCCTGTCTCTCTCTCCCCACCTCTCTCTCTCCCCACCTCTCTCTCTCTGTCATTCTCTTTCTCTCTCCCCCCTCTCTATCTCTCTCTCTGTCTCTCTGTCTCCCCCCTCCCCCTCTCTCTCTGTCTCTCTGTCTCCCCCCTCCCCCTCTCTCTCTGTCTCTCTGTCTCCCGTCTCCCCCCTCTCTCTCCCCCTCCCCCTCTCTCTCTCCCCCCTCCCTCTCTCTCTCTGTGTATGATGTGAAGTGTGTTAAGCTGTCTCGTAGCTCAACCTCACTGCACTTCAAAGCTGACAGAGACCGAGAGACGACGATGAAAGTAGAACAAGGAGCCGTCACGTCAAAGTTCTGTCTGTGTGGACGTCGCCAGACTGCTAACGACTAAATATATATAATAATAAATTAATTTAAAAAACAACAACAACAACTGTCAGCCATTCACAGAGAGCGTGACTCTCTGGGGCTCGACCTGACAACATCCCTTCTAATGGGAGAAAACAAGATGCAACTGTTTAATTTATTTCAGCGCAGAGCGATAATGACCTTCCTTTTTCTGGGTTAGGGTTTGTTTCCATTGTTTTCCTCCACGTCTAATTGTCTCTGTAAAGGCCACGACACGGCGACGTTCCCTACCAACAATTATGGCTAACACGATGTATTCACTGGACTTGTGTTCCCTGTTGCTGGTTAATCACCTTGACCCTCTGTGAGGCAGCTCCCTGTGGAGGCACTGGCACCAGGGGAGTGCAGGGTGAACCACCCCGACCGGGGGAGTGCAGGGTGATCCACCCCGACCGGGGGAGTGCAGGGTGAACCACCCCGACCGGGGGAGTGCAGGGTGAACCACCCCGACCAGGGGAGTGCAGGGTGAACCACCCCGACCGGGGGAGTGCAGGGTGAACCACCCCGACCAGGGGAGTGCAGGGTGAACCACCCCGACCAGGGGAGTGCAGGGTGAACCACCCAGACCGGGGGAGTACAGGGTGATCCACCCCGACCAGGGGAGTGCAGGGTGAACCACCCCGACCGGGGGAGTACAGGGTGATCCACCCCGACCAGGGGAGTGCAGGGTGAACCACCCCGACCAGGGGAGTGCAGGGTGATCCACCACCCCGACCGGGGGAGTGCAGGGTGAACCACCCGACCGGGGGAGTGCAGGGTGAACCACCCCGACCGGGGGAGTACAGGGTGAACCACCCAGACCAGGGGAGTACAGGGTGAACCACCCCGACCAGGGGAGTGCAGGGTGAACCACCCAGACCAGGGGAGTACAGGGTGAACCACCCCGACCAGGGGAGTACAGGGTGAACCACCCCGACCAGGGGAGTGCAGGGTGAACCACCCCGACCAGGGGAGTGCAGGGTGAACCACCCCGACCAGGGGAGTGCAGGGTGAACCACCCCGACCGGGGGAGTGCAGGGTGAACCACCCCGACCCAGTTAAACCACCTGGACCCAGTTAAACCACCTGGACCCAGTTAAACCACCTGAAACCAGTTAAACCACCTGAACCCAGTTAAACCAGCTGAACCCAGTTAAACCACCTGAACCCAGTTAAACCAGCTGAACCCAGTTAAACCACCTGGACCCAGTTAAACCAGCTGAACCCAGTTAAACCACCTGGACCCAGTTAAACCACCTGAACCCAGTTAAACCACCTGAACCCAGTTAAACCAGCTGAACCCAGTTAAACCACCTGGACCCAGTTAAACCACCTGAACCCAGTTAAACCAGCTGAACCCAGTTAAACCAGCTGAACCCAGTTAAACCACCTGGACCCAGTTAAACCACCTGAACCCAGTTAAACCAGCTGAACCCAGTTAAACCACCTGAACCCAGTTAAACCAGCTGAACCCAGTTAAACCACCTGGACCCAGTTAAACCACCTGGACCCAGTTAAACCAGCTGAACCCAGTTAAACGACCTGGACCCAGTTAAACCAGTGCAGGGTAGACCAGCTGAACCCAGTTAAACCAGTTATCTGCCGAGTGTTGACCGTCCAGGTCCTCTGAGCTGATATGGATCTTTATGATTGAAATTCAGCACATAGATCATAGTAAGTAGTGCCGCTATCGGGGGATGTAAAGTTATGTGAGGAAAGGAAACGGAGCAGGAAGATACTTATATGATTATTGATGTTACCGTGACCATCAACTGGATTTGTTTACCACTGCGTGTGTTTACTGCCTCGAAACAGAAACCAATGTATTGTGGCCTTTTTAAAGCCCCAATTTGGAATTATTTCACTACAGTATATCAATGTGGGGTATATTCTCATTCATTCCTGAAGAGTTTGATCTGTAATTCTTTAACCCATTGTACATCCCAGTTCAAATTGTGTATCCCAGTGTAAACATTATGTAAACAAACCTTTTACAGCCATAAAAAGACAGAAAATACGATTAAAAACTCATATGTGCCTGTTAGTCTTTAGTCCTCGTATCAAGAGCTCAGTGACTCAACTAGAGAATGAAAACACTTCCTTTTCTTTTGGTTTGGATCACTGATTGGGCCTTTAAAGGCCTGTTTAACTGTGTAGAGGGGCATTTCTTGTACTGAAATACTGCACAGGGATAGCACACTGGATCCATCTGAACAGCTGTTTCAGCTGGAGCATTTTATAGACAAACATTACGACAATATCAACATGTCGCAACAGAAGCCTGTGAAACATTCAGACAAAGTCACAGAAGATTACAGACTGTATTAAGCCCAAACTGAGTAAAAGATCACGTTCTGACATTGAAGATGCAGAGGAAGCTTCATTGGAGGAAGCGCTGACAATAAGAGAGGTTGACATGAATCTAACATTACAGGCCATCAATAACAGACTTGATAAACTGGATATGTTGGACTTGATGATGCAGGAAATTAAGAGCCTCAAAGAAAGCTTGGAGTTCAGTCAGAGACAAATTGATGAGCTGGTCAAGGATAATGCTGAGCTGAAAGGAAAGGTGGAATACATGGGAAACAAAGTAGACATAATTGAGATAGACAACAGGAAGTTGAAGGAATCTCTTCTGGATGTACAGTGTAGGTCTATGCGAGACAATCTGGTTTTTACAGGGATAGCAGAGAAGGAGAGCAAGGACTGTGAAACAGTCATAAGGGAGTTTATGTCAGACCAGCTGAGACTGCCTAGGGACACTGTTCAGAACATCACCTTCTCTAGAGTACACAGAATGGGAAAACCCTCAGGGGACAGACCACGGGCAATAGTGGCTCGTTTTGAGCATCACCAGCAGAAGGAGCTTGTCAAGGGTAGGGGCAGGGAGTTAAAGAACACCACCTTTGGCATGAACGACCAATTTCCTCCCGAGATCAATGGAAGACGTAAGCTATTATATATATATATTATATATATGAGCTATTGATAACTCCATGATAGTGGGAGCTGTGTTTTTAGATTTCAGTGCTGCATTTGATGTCAATTGTATTGCTATATTGACATTACTATGGCCCATTCAACATCGATTATCTATCGTTCCGGATGTGGGAACGTTATATTTTTTCATTCATACATTGTTGTGTTAATACCGTCTTGAATATAAGTGTGTTTATAAGCTTTTCTGCTGTAATTCCAAAAATGCTAGTTATAGGCCCAAACACATATGATAGATTATCGATTGCCGTTTCTTTCCTATACACGCTATATTAAAAAATTCAAATTTATATGATCGGTATACATTATGCTTCATCATGCGTGGAGGAAAGGGGGGGCGGGGGTCGTCTATAATTCCTTTATCGTCAGTAACGGCTTTATGTAGTATGGGTTGATATATTGATCAGACTGTTTGCAAACAAAGAAACGCACAATCGGGCTGAAAATAACGTTACTGTCCTCTTACCGTTCGCCGATGAGACTGGAAGAAAAAGATCCCAATTATTTGACGGCGATCGCCTAGATCCATTTCCGGTTTGTATGGCGCAATAAACGCCGAAATCATATCGATTATTGCGTTATGGAAGCGATCCATATGCACGCCAGTGTTTGTCTGGACCCACGTAACAAGATATTACTGCCGGAGGAATTTCTTTGATGCACCGATCACACCGGTTTTGAGAGTGTAACTCGCCCGACCATCCACCAGGCGGCGGTATTGAGGCGTTGCAGTCTCATTCAGGGTCCCGCTGCAGCACCGGAGGTAGGCTGGATGAATTATGAATGCCATGGCGAAAAAATTTAATATTGTTTTTAAAAACGGCTTACGCCGTTGTTGGCGTTCAACGCATGGCGACCAAAAACGGCGTACTCGTTTATGGCGACCAATGTGTTAACAGCAAGACTCCATATTTTGTGTTTGAGCAACTTGTTTACAGAAGCTCTATACAAGACCATAATACAAGAGGGGCCAGAAATGGTCAGTTTGTACTCCCTCGTCCTAGAACCAATGCTTTAAAGCTGTCTTTTATTTAGGTGCATAACACTCTGGAACAACCTACCTAGTTATCTCTACACTTTTAGTAAATCGATTTTTAAAAAGAAACTCAAATCTAAATTACAGCTGTTGCCTTAATGTGTATTGCATTTGTGTATGGGTTTTTGCCTATTAGCCTACACGTTCTCATTTTGTATCTTTAAAAATTGATATTTATTGTATGTTTTAGTTAATTGTTTTGTTTTTTATTTCTATCTATAGCATCTGTGAAAGTAGCTTATTTGCTATATACTAAATCCTTGTTTTTATCTTTTGTATTGATCTATGCATTAACTGTTATGTATTGTGTTGTGTGGACCCCAGGAAAACTAGCTGGGAGCCATGGCACCAGCTAATGGGGACCCTTAATAAAAACAAAAAACAAGAGGTATGTCGTCAAAACAACAATGCTGATTTATTTTGCTCACAATCTCACACATAATAGGAGGAGAAGAGGAGAGAATGGTAGGGGAGGAGCGAAGAGGAGAGGAGGAGAGGGGAGAGGAGAAGAGAGGAGAGGAGAAGAGAGGAGAGGAGAGAAGAGAAGAGAAGAGGAGAGGAGATGAGAAGCGGGGGGAGAGGAGAGGAGAGGGGAGATGAGAGGAGAGAAGAGAAGAGAAGAGAGGAGGATAAGATCAGAGGAAAGGAGAGAAGAAAGGAGAGGAGATGAGAAGCGGGGGGAGAGGAGAGAAGAGGAGGGGAGAGGAGAGGAGAGGAGAGGAGAGGAGAGGAGAGGAGAGGAGAGGAGAGGAGAGGAAAGAGGAGGGGAGAGGAGAGGATACTGGGTCAGATCATAGCAATACTTGGATCCGGGAAGGTCAGGCCCGGCTACATTGATACTTTGTGTCTGTCCGTCAGGGTCTGTTGGTCAGACGGGTCCGATGAGGAGTCAGTCTCTGCCAGATCTGGATCCGTTTCCAAAGCCAGAAAGGTTCTGAGAGAAGGATGTTTCTCAGGATACGTCGCTGTCCGTTCGCATAACTGTTATTTATGCTAAACGCACGGCTGCGTTATGTTCTTCTAATTTAAAAACAAGCCAGCGGACAGTGACACCTTCCATCTGTTTTCTCCCGCTGATGACTGGGACTAAATAAGAGTTCAGATGTATCATGCGTGAAATGCCCCTTTAAAGGAGCCAAGGTTAACGATGCGATTATGTCTTAACGGCCTTCATTCCATAAACCCTGGCGTCCAACGTGTCGTGCTTTACAATAGAGTTGGGAAGACGGGTTGAACCCTTTCACTACCACACTAGCAATGGGTTAACCCTGTCACTGCGTCAATACAGAAGGTTAACCCTTTCACTGTCACGCGACAAAGGGTTACCCCTTTCACTACCACACTACAGACGGTTAACCCTTTCACTACTGGTGGTGAAAGGTTAACCTTCTATAGTGTGGTAGTGAAAGGGTTAAACGTTCACTTTGCAGGTCAGGATGTTTTGTCTCCTGGCCATAAAAACTTCTTATTTAGTTTAGTTTTTATTTTATTTTTTTATTTTATTTTATGTATTTAAAAAAGATCTGTGGCAAAGCCGAGGCAAGAGACCCAGGCGGGCCGATAAGAGGCTTCCACTTGGTTCAGAAAATACATGAAACACAAAACGAAAGCATTACATTATCAGCTCATATTGAAGACAATGGAGAGAAAACTGTAAACATCGCAGAGGGAAGGGGCAGAAATACTGACCAAAAATAAGTTTTCTATCTACATGTCCGATCTTGGCCAATTATGAACTTGCAGAAACTGCGTTTGTAAATATTTAGAGAAGAAAATGTTATTGCATTATTTTGATAGTTATTCCAATGAATCACGCCCTTGTGTATGAAAGAGGAGAGGAGAGGGGGGAGGAGCGGAGAGGAGAGGAGAGAAGGGGAGGAGCAGAGAGGAGAGGGGTGAGGAGCGGAGAGGTGGAGAGGAGAGGAGGAACAGAGAGGAGAGGGGTGAGGAGCGGAGAGGTTGAGAGGAGAGGAGGAGAAGGGAAAGGAGAGGGGGAGAGAGGAGAGGAGGAGGAGATGTAAAGAGAAAAGGAGAGGAGAGAAAAGAAGAGAAGAGGAGATGAGAAGTGGGAGGAGAGAAGAGGAGAGGGGAGAGGAGAGGAGGGGAGAGGAGAGGAGAGGAGAGGAGAGAGAGGGTACTGTGTCAGATTTCTAGCATTCAAAGAGATGAATAGACATTTTCCCATTTCATCTGATTTCAAACACTGGACCAATATTCTCCGCTCCAGCGACAGACATGACCGAGGCGTGTCACATTGTGTCACTGGTCACTCACCCACTCACCCCCTCGCCCAGAGGAACAGAAGGCCTCATCATATACTATAGGGGGCTCACTTAAAGGAAGTCAGGAAGAGAAGGGGACAGGGATACGAAAGAAGCAAACAGAACGCAGCCTGTTCCGTCTGCTCAGAGACGGTGCCAGGCGCCAGAAGAGGGTGTAATATAACACAGCCTGTTCATTATTCTGGTTCTAGGCAGACATTTATGGGTGGCTTTTATAATTTGCATATGGTAATTAATTGGGACAAGCAATATACAGTACGTTGCTCAAGATAATAGGCTAGCCTAAATGTAACAATACTACTACGTTTTATAGGCCTACTTTATTATCGTAATTATTATTGGGATTAGACATCAACATTCTCACGATGAAAGGTAGTTTTGATCATTCATTTTCATGAAGTTAATGTTAAACTAATGATGCCATTTGCACAAGGAGGCTAGCAGATGCGCGCTGTGGTGCAACTGTCGACTTGAAAAGCTAAATGCTTTGTCTAATAAGGCGGGACGCTGTGACGGGATGAGTGGAGCACGTTGCTACGGGAACAGCTATAGGAGGCTCTAGGAAACATCTCAGAACCTAAAGGAAGACATTAAGGTAGGGCTTTACGACACACGTAGCATCAAGGCGGCTCTGGGAAACAGCAGCTAAAGGAAGACATTAACCTCTTAAGCCCGATGGGTCCGGTACTGGACCGCAAATGACATCACGCCATTAATCCATCTCTACAGAATGTATGAATTAATGTTGCGTTTTTTTTTTTCAAACGTAGCCAAGAGTAAAGACCCTAACCCTGTCAAAACAGCAGTCAAAGTGTATATTTTCAGCAATACGTTTGTTTACCAATGGTTTAAAGTGTTATTAGTGAAATATGAGTTATAGAAATCTAGTCGGAAAAAGACGAGATTTGACTCTAGGAAGTGACGCCGCCATTTTGCTTGTAGTCCTATGAGGAGAGGAGACCCAGGACTTTCGATGGGCTTTCGAAAAAAACTACACTTGGCTAGCTCAGGCCAGCCCTGTTACGATAGGTGGGTAGTGAGGGTAAACGAAGCGAACACAGGTAGCGGACCGGAATGGAGGAGGCAGAGACGGCAGGATACGTGTAAACAGACTTTACTGAACACAACTTGTACTTTACCAAAGAAAGCATAAACGGCACAGCCGAGCTGGCGCTGGAGAAAGAGAACTGATTTGTAAACAAGGAAAATAAAACGACAAACTACTCACAAGCGCATATTTACAAACAGCACGGCACGGGGGTACACAGGAGAAACGACGAGAAGGGTAACACTGAGGACTTGGAGGAAATGGCACCACAAGGAAGTGAGGACAGACAGAACCTAAATACCCAAACCAATTAACAATCAAGAACACCTGGCCAACACAGAATCATAACACAACCTAGACAACAAAGCAATGACAAACTAAACACAACTAGACACTACGGCAATGACACACAACAACACAACAGGGGGGTGACATCACACATAGACAGGGGTGGCCCAGGACAACAGAACATTAAAAATTAAATCCACAATGTGTAACCAAACTGTGATAGCAGGCCGTACCATAGGGCTTAGGTCCCTAGAGGGAGGCAGAGAGCCAATGTTAGGCAGAGAGCCAATGTTAGGTGGAGGGCATTGCCCAATGTTAGGTGGAGGGCACTGCCCAAAGTTACCATCCTGCCCAGTCCAGCCAGGACCGGGCCCAGGAAAGTGACAAGCCCCTGTCAATCATCTGACTCCTAGATTAACTTTTTTATTTCTCTTATTTTTTTGGGATCATCTCCCACAAACCTGAATGTTATTGCCATAAAACAGAACACAGTTAGTTTCTCTATCTTTCTGTGAACGTCTAGCAAAAAACTGATGAATCTGATGAAAAATGGCGGATTTGATTTCATTCACGGTTTGTGAATCACACCTGGTGATACTAAATCCAGATTGAACTCTGCCATTGGAAAGGGGAGATTTGGCCCAATCCATAGATGTGCAACTTGGCCATAATAAGGTAATTTATAGGCCTGATGTTCTATATTCTATAATCATATTTCAATGTCCGGATTCAGTACTGTCTCTATAAAATATCCTGTTTAATCATCTTCCCTTTATTCATTTGCTTAGATCTTTTGTACATGTGATCTCAAGAAGGTGCTGAATGAGCTCAGTGGCAATTTTTCATGTCTGGTCATTTTTAGCATGGTGTTATTCACCGTCATATTCTCCTTTTGGTTCATCACAATTTACTCAAGCCTAGTAACAGACACAATATTTCTGACACTGGGAATCCATTCCCTGAGATCCATAGGTCACCAATCGTATGTTACTCCTTCTGCATTGTGTTAAATGTCGATGCCCAGAGGGAGTTTCGAACCCGGGTCGGCTGCACCGCAGGCGACAGCATAGACCGCTATACCAAGAGGTGAATTCACTGCTTGGTAACATGTCTATGTGTCTTTTAACTCTTTCAGCGCCGCGGGTCTAGCCCATCTTTGTTCCTACTGCGCCACCGCCACCGCTCTAAGAGATAGGGATGCGTGGCGTTGTTTGCAGGGCTATATCTATATTCTATATTATAGCTATGGATACAATACTATGGCTCATTTGACATCAACTATCCATCGTTCAATATGTCAAAAAGAATAAATTTTTTCATGTATACGTTCACATTTTATACCGTGGTGAATATAAGTATAGTTTCAGAGTGATCCTGGCTAATTCCAGAAAACGGCGCTATGGAGCAATACATGAATTTGACTAAAAGCGTTGGCGTTGCTCGCCTGGACATGCTACTATTTCCAAATCAAATGTATATAATAGGTATTATGTTTCATCATGAATGCATGAAAGGGGGGGGGTAATTTTTTTGATGCTTTGATCGTCACCAACGGCATACGTTTTGGAGTATGTTACACATGGTCGTTGTGATCGATGTGAAATCATGGTTGGATCAAAGCAGGAGCGATGTCATATAGTCCTTACCTTCACTAGGAGGTACCCCAAAAAGAATATTCCAATTGTCTGATCGCGATTTCCAGTATTGGTGTCCATCGTGTCGCCAACATAATCCACCACAACACATGCATCGGGGGCATTGGACGCGTTTCAATGTCATCTAGTGAACCGCTAGACTCGCCTGACCAAAAAAAAACTGCGCCCGGAGTGAATTCAATGTAACACCAGGTGTGAAAAAAAGGTTTTGAAGGGTGGGCGATACTGCCACCTACCAGGATGCGGCCGGTATTGCACTCTAGCGATCTCAGAGTGATTCCCTATGGTAACCCCGAGGTCCGTGTGAGAGAAATGAATACAAATATAGAATAAAATAAATAACGATGAAAACCCCACTATACTCGGGTATGGCTCTGAACGGTTGGTGAGTTAACCCGACTATCCTCGGGTCTGGCGCTGAATGAGTTAAGGGGAAGTGAGTTTAACTCGCAGTACCGCTTACTGCCACAGTCACTTCACAACACACGTCCACCGTGACTGTGGATATTACTCATGGACCTCCGTTACACATAGATGTCCCTAGATACCAAGAACATGCTAATGGACCTTGTAGAAGTGGAGAAATCTTCCATTTACTTAGGTATGTATTTTAGGCGGATTTTCAGAAAATAGGGCTTAAGAGGTTAAGTGAGGGCCTTACAACGCACGTAGCATCAATGAGCCTCTGGGAAACAACAGCTAAAGGAAGATATTAAGGTAGGGCTTTACGACGAAGGAAGCTCTGGGAAACCCAACCCAATGCAGCGCGAACGTGTCCAGAGACTTCAGTGGAGCCACATCATAAAAGGCAGGAAATCTGTCACTAAAGGGTTTACACAGGGTTTACACCACAGAGAGCCCGCTGGGATTTAGCAGAGCCTGCCTTTGTAAACAAGTCACTTTTCAGGTAGGTTTCTAGCTTCAAACAGAGTTCCAGAGACTACATTTGCCTCAATACTACGATAATCAAAATCAAATCAAATCAAATGTATTTGTAAGGCCCGACAACACACGTTAATGTCCCCATGGGCCGGACACGTCATCTTTAAACAAGTCAAGAAGAAACATCACAATAAATCAAGAACAAAACATTTAAAATAAATGAATGAATGCAACACTCCCAGACATACCCCATGTGAAGGTAAGGAAAAACTCATTAAAACCTAGCAATAGGAAAAAATGCACCACAGGCAATGTGGAGGAGAGAAACCTTAGAAGGGCCGTTCAAGGGGGGGGTGGATACTGACTATCCAAAGATGGAGCAGATAGGAACAGTCTTATCTGAGCATCAGGTCAGTGGTAACGTCACCAGAAACCTGATCCTCTGCAGAGATCAGATCCTCTGTCCTCAGTCATGTTAACCTTCTGTATTGTTGCAGTGAAATGGTTAACCCTTTGGTAGTGTGGTAGTGAAAGGGTTAAGTGACTCCATTCGGGTCACTGGCTGAGAAACCTTGACTACAGTATAGTTTCTTAACCTCGTCTGACCTTTTGACCTGCCGTGCTTCAGCCCTCTGGAGCGCTTCCTTCCTTTCTGCAAATATTGCTTAAACTGTTTATGAGCAGGAAATAACAGGAGACAGGGATGAGGGGGGGGGGGGAAGAGGGAGGAAAGAAGAGAAGAGGGGAGAAGACTTGACATGGACCACACACATTAACAGTGTTGTGAAGAAGGCACGACAACGCCTCTACTTCCTCAGGCGCCTAAGGAAGTTCCAAGTCAGCCAGAAGATCCTTAAGAACTTCTACTCATGTACAATAGAGAGCATCTTGACCGGCAACATCACCTCCTGGTTTGGGAATAGCACTGCACAAGACCAAAGCAGACTACAAAGAGTGACACGTTCAGCCGAACGCACAATTGGAGGGGGGCTCCCCACCCTCCAGAACATTTACTACAAGCGTTGCAAGGGCAAGGCTAAGAGAATCATTAAAGACTCCAGTCACCCGAACAACTGCCTCTTTGAACTGCTGCCGTCAGGCAAGCGATACAGGAGTCTCAAGGCGAGCACAGAAAGACTCAGAAGAAGCTTCTATCCCCAGGCCATCAGGCTGCTAAACGAACAATGAATGAACACTACACAACAACAACCACCAAACGCACATAGCACACACATCCACACGCACACACTCACTTTAAACAAACACACTGTAGCACCCACTCCACACACTTATAGCACACACCCACTTTAAACAAACACACTGTAGCACCCACTCCCCACACTTTATATTTATGGATGAAGGATTGCACTACAACTCGTACACCTTACTGTAAATTGTACCTAAAATTGTACCTCATCCCATTTCTGCTTTGCACTAGATAGTACTGTACATTAGTACACTGCATAGTATTGTGTATTGTATATTATATGGTAACTCAGAACATTGTACATATGTCTATACCGAACACTGTGACCTCATTTTCTTCTTCTAAATTCATGCTATATTATGTTATTATGTTATTTGATACTATCTTGTCTAGCACAGTCTCTGGAGCGTAACAGTAAGAAGCATTTTGTATGAAAGTATTCTGTACTTCTGTATGACAACTATTAAAGAACTTAAAGAACTTGAACTTGAAGAGAAGAGCGGAGGGGAGAGGAGAGAAAAAGAGGGGAGAACAGGAGAGAAGAGAAGAGGAGAGGGGAGAGGAGAATATAAGAGGGGAGAGAAGAAAAGAGGAGAGAAGAAAGGGGGAGAGGGGAGAAGAGGAGAGAAGAGCAGAGGGGAGGGGAGAGGGGTGGAGAAGAGAAGAGGGAAGAGAGGGGAGGAGACGAAAAGAGAGAAGAAAAGGGGAGAAGATAAGAGGAGAGTGGAGATGAGAATATAAGCGAGGAGAGAATAAAGGGGAAGAGACGAGAGGAGAAGAGAAGAGAAGAGAAAAGAGAAGAGAAGAGGGGAGGAGAGAAGAGAAGATAAAAGAAGATAGAAGAGAAGAAGAGGAGAGAGGAGAAGAGAAGAGGAGAGAAAAGAAGAGAGGATAATATATGAGAGGAGGAGAAGAGAGGAGAGAAGAGGAGAGAGGAGGGAAGATTAGAGGAGGAGAGAGGAGAGAAGAAAGGAGTGGGGATACAGTAGCTTAGACAAGCCAAACGAGGCTTCACTGAGTTTCACCTCTATCATCATCATCATCATCATCATCAGAGAGAGAACCCCCCAATCAGTGGATGTAAACTCTGGGTCTGTTCCATAGACAAGTTCAAGTTTGTTTATTAAATATCACAATAAAATACAGGTACTTTACGGTGAAATGCTTGGTTCTGTATGAGCCCCTGAGAGTGTGCTTCATACATTAAAAAAAGTAAGAAAGTAAGTAAAAAGTAAGTCAAAAAAAAAAGTAAGTAAAGAGGAATATACAATATACATACAGTGCAATATACAATCTAAACTAGTAAAAATGAATGGGGCTCTGACATTATCAACATAAACCATTAAATGTTTATGTGAGTTCATGTGAGCTCATACACCCAAAGGAGGTTTTAGTTACAGTTCCAGGTATGTATCAGTATATATCAAATGTAGCTGTAAGAGCTTGTGACGTCAGAGCCCCATTCATTGGGTCTCATTCTCCAACGGACATGAGACAAAATAATTTGCTCTTAGGGCCATTTAAGACATCTTAGATGTTGGGATTCCCCAACCGTCCCTAAGCTTGGATTAAATTTATTTTTCCGACATCAAATGCGTAATTTTTTTTTCCGTACAAATATTGTCATATTTATTTAAATTATGATTAATTCATTCCAAGGAGGCCTGTAGAGTTGACATAAAGCCGAATCCAAGCTTAGGGACGGTTGGGGAATCCCAAAATCTAAGATGACTTAAATGGCCCTAAGAGCAAATATTTTGTCTTCAGTCCGTTGGAGAATGAGACCCATTGTATTTAGAGCAGCTCCATATTTGACATCCCAGTGACGTCACAGGTCGGAGGGTTCGCTCTGATCCGTAGCTTTAGAGCAGTGGTTCCCAAAGTCGGGGTCGCAACGCGACCCAAAGGTGGGCCGCGTGCAGCCACGGGAGGGCCGCAAGATGATTTCAAAAAAAAAAAATCCAAAAAGATTTTATTTTTATTTTTTATTTTTTTGGTCTGGCCACTGAACTTAGAAGCAGGCCAGGACAGTGTTTCTAGTTGTATTCTAAAATTATATTCTATTGTATTCTAAAATGTGACTATGGTTTTATATTAACTTAATAAATAAACAAAAACAAAAAATCTACTTATTTCAACGAACATTTCAAACTAAATAACAGATTATGCACATAAAACACTGAAAACAACCGAAGCAACAATAGTATTTTAATGAGGCTATTATTATTATCATTATTATTTTGCAACAAGTTAGCCCTCTCATAAATAGCACATATAAATGAATAACTAACTTGAACTAACTTAATAGGATTGAAGTGATATTTGGCTTAAAAAACCGGTCGCCTGGCAAAAAAAAGGTAAAAAAAAAAAGCCTGACGATGTGCATTGGGCCGCGGCTCTCTGACGCCTTATTTTCTGGGTCCCGGTCTGAAAAGTTTGGGAACCCCTGCTTTAGAGGAGAGTAGTGCGTGTTCACAACATACTGGCTGAGGTGTCCTGGGTCACAGGAAGAACATGTGTGAAATAACGCCTGTGTTTAAAGCAGGCCACGAAAAGAGCCAAAGTACCTGGACATGGCGGCGTGAGGAACGTACACTCCGTACTGTGAGTCAGCCTGGCTGACCCGGAGACCTGGCTGAGATATAACGTCGGCTACAATGTCATCTTGGTCTAAATAACGCAACCGTTAGGACAGAATGACCTTTTCTAGAACCTTGGATAGGAAGAGTCATTTTGAAGTGGCTCTGTAATAGGGATGAGGCAAAACTCACAAAATTGCTATTTGATAGTCACTGGGAACAACAACTGATGCTGTTGTTGTAGAGAGGGCAGGTGAGAGAGAGAGGGCAGGTGAGAGAGAGGGCAGGTGAGAGAGAGAGCAGGTGAGGAGAGCAGGTGAGAGAGAGAGGGCAGGAGAGAGAGAGAGAGGGCAGGTGAGAGAGAGGGCAGGTGAGAGAGAGAGAGGGCAGGTGAGGAGAGCAGGTGAGAGAGAGAGGGCAGGAGAGAGAGAGAGAGGGCAGGTGAGAGAGAGGGCAGGTGAGAGAGAGAGAGCAGGTGAGGAGAGCAGGTGAGAGAGAGAGAGGGCAGGAGAGAGAGAGAGGGCAGGTGAGAGAGAGGGCAGGTGAGAGAGAGAGGGCAGGAGAGAGAGAGAGAGGGCAGGTGAGAGAGAGAGGGCAGAAAAGAGAGAGAGGGCAGGTGAGAGAGAGGGCAGGTGAGAGAGAGGGCAGGTGAGAGAGAGGGCAGGTGAGAGAGAGATGGCAGGTGAGAGAGAGGGCAGGTGAGAGTGAGGGCAGGAGAGAGCGAGGGCAGATGAGAGAGAGAGAGGGCAGGAGAGAGAGAGAGAGAGGGCAGGTGAGAGAGAGGGCAGGTGAGAGAGAGAGGGCAGGTGAGAGTGAGGGCAGGAGAGAGCGAGGGCAGATGAGAGAGAGAGAGGGCAGGAGAGAGAGAGAGAGAGGGCAGGTGAGAGAGAGGGCAGGTGAGAGAGAGATGGCAGGTGAGAGAGAGGGCAGGTGAGAGAGAGGGCAGGTGAGAGAGAGGGCAGGTGAGAGAGAGGGCAGGAGAGAGCGAGGGCAGGTGAGAGAGAGGGCAGGTGAGAGCGGGTGAGAGAGGGTGAGAGCAGGTGAGAGCAGGTGTGAGAGGGTGAGAGCAGGTTAGAGCGGGTGAGAGCGGGTGAGAGCAGGTTAGAGCGGGTGAGAGCGGGTGAGAGCAGGTTAGAGCGGATAAGGCACTGAAGAGGAACTCAGGATTACGGCGGTTCTTACTCTCGCTGCCTAAACGGCTTCTTGATGTTTGAAAAGATGGTCTCTTTCAAAATCGTAAAAAAAAAAAAGGGAATGTTTTCCAGCTTCCACCTGCTCAGCTTTTCTGCCTTCCGTCCTCGGGGCTCGAGTGCCATTAAAGCCAAGACCCTCGAGTCAGCATCTCCATTTTATTATCATCCCATGACGTCGCTGGAAAAGAATACATAATATAACTTTGTACCAAACTGCCAGGCCACTGTTTGCCATTTCACCTCCGTCATCATTATAGCCGACACACACGCACGCACACACACACACACCCACACACACACACGCGCACGCACACACAAGTGTGTAAAGACAGACGCACGTCTGTGATCACATCACGTGAGGTCACGCTGTGAGGTCATCATGTGGTATCAGAGGCAGGTTAAAATAGATTATGAAATAACAGCACAGGCTTCTAGGAGTCCTGCTGGCGGAGTTTATTCAGTCCAAATTAGATAAGTGTGTGTGACTACTCCAGTGGGTGGAAACATGCACAAACACTAACCTGTTCCCTCTCTCCTGTATCCAGTGAGTCCTTATGATAAAGGTTCTCCATATCAGGGCCTCCTTGCTCTTTTTTCCTTATTATAATTCTTTCACATATCAATCTTGAGTATTGTATCCCTAGTCTCTCTCTCTCTCTCTCTCTCTCTCTCTCTCTCTCTCTCTCTCTCTCTCTCTCTCTCTCTCTCTCTCTCTCTCTCTAATATCACCACTGAGAGCGTAAAAAAAACATCAGAGATAAACGTGCCCCCCCTCTCGGTCTGGACTTTCCCCCTCCCGCCCCCCGAGCGACTCTGAGAACACAGACGGTCCTGTTCACACGAGCACACAGATCCTTACAGAGGATGTGGGACCTCTGCCCCGCTGTTGCTTTTTCACATTACGTATTGTATCTTTAAAGTGCCTTCCCAGGACAAAGCTACCTCACTCCTTTTTATGTACAAAGTGAGTTTTAAATGTGGAGTAAAGGTAAATGTTCACCAAAAAAAACAATTGATTTATTTTGCGAATAATCTCACACGCATCCAAAAACTGTTTTGCACACATGCATTTTATTTGAATCTGGCCGCCAGTGATGTCATCAGGTACATTGAATCCTTGCGCTGTGTTAATTACAGCTCAGTGAAATGATAAGGTAGAAGTCCCTATAAGACAAGGTGTTGTGTTAATTACATCTCAGTGAAATGATAAGGTAACAGTCCCTATAAGACATGGTCTTGTGTTAATTACAGCTCAATTAAATGATAAGGTATCAGTCCCTATAAGACATGGTCTTGTCTTGTGTTAATTACAGCTAAATTAAATGATAAGGTAGCAGTCCCTATAAGACAAGGTATTGTGTTAATTACAGCTCAATGATAAGGTAGCAGTCCCTATAAGACAAGGTATTGTGTTAATTACAGCTCAATTAAATGATAAGGTAGAAGTCCCTATAAGACGAGGTGTTGTCCATTTTTTGTGGATCCCGCCCAAGGTGTTGCTATTTCTTCATCTACATCATTTCATGAAGCTGCAATTAACACACGGATTCAAGGATTCACATACATAGAATATTTATGGTTGCCTAATTTTGGTCATCGACTGGATCCATATTTTAATATTTTATATTTGATTTGACCTCTTTGTTACAGTACTTTATGGTGTTGTCTGGAACTGTTTAGTTTTTACGCGACAGAGCTAATCCTTTTGCTGTTCTCCGGTTTACGTCTCTCATCTGTCTCTGTCTCTCGTCTGTCTCTATCTCTGTCTCTATCTCTGTCTCTCGTCTGTCTCTGTCTCTCATCTGTCTCTGTCTCTCATCTGTCTCTGTCTCTCGTCTGTCTCTCATCTGTCTCTGTCTCTCGTCTGTCTCTGTCTCCAATATAAACAGCATCAGTCCTGCTCTCCATACAGGAGGTTACAGAACTCACATCTGGTCTCAGCTCCCCCCCCCCCCCATCTCTTCTTAATCGCCTCTACTTTTAGAAGTGCGTTTCT
The DNA here is from genome assembly GCF_963971535.1 of Notolepis coatsorum. NCBI lineage: Eukaryota > Metazoa > Chordata > Actinopteri > Aulopiformes > Paralepididae > Notolepis > Notolepis coatsorum. The sequence continues at coordinate 13,210,605 of NC_140183.1, read as the reverse complement.
ATTTTTACCAGAGGACCACCTGGAGACGTGGAGGCCCTCCTGGCGGCACGGGGGAAGAGGGGGACTCGTCACGTTTACTGGAGGGGCTTTTCCAGGTCACCCAGAGGGGGACGCTGACGTAACGCCTGGCGCTTAACAAGGGAAGAACACACGTGGCAAACGTTAAAAGTATTTATATAATATTTTATATAAATACATTTACATTTAGTCATTTAGCTGACGCTTTTATCCAGAGCGACTTACAAGTTCTGTACGACAAGCCATCAGGAAGAGCACAACTCTTATCAGCTGAGTAACAATGTTCGTCAAAGTGTTGCGTGTTACAGTGTAGGTTAGTTTATTAGGACAAGTGCATGACAGTAAGGTTAGTTAGGGTTAGATTATTATATATATTTTTTTATATATTATTATTTCAGATAATGGTTGAAGAAGTGCGTCTTAAGTCGACGGCGGAAGATTGGACGGGTTTCGGCTGTCCTAACTGGGGTGGGTAGTTCATTCCACCATTGTGGGGCAAGGACTGAGAATAGGCGGCTTCTCCTTGATGACCCTCCCGGAGCTTGGATAGGAGTAGATCTGAGGCGGCCAGAAGATAATAATAATAATAATAACTTTATTTGTATAGCACTTTTCATACAGAGGTTGCAGTTCAAAGTGCTTCACAACAGTAAAAAATACAGGCATAAGCGAGCATAAAAAGATAGACAGGTAGAATCACAGTGTTTCACATTAGGATCTAGCATCCCAATAGGCTCTCCGCTTACAGTTTTCAGTAACACAAATAGTAAAAATAGTTTAAAATGATTCAGTTTAAAAATAGTAAAATAAAAATTCAATAAAATAAAAATTATAAAATAGAACGGACATAAAAAATACAGGCATGAGCGAGCATAGCAAGATATGGCAAGTGACAACAATGCATAAAGTTTACAGACAATCCATGCTGATTGATCTGCCATAAGCAAGTGAAAGTTTACAGACAATCCATGCTGATTGATCTGCCATAAGCTACTACAGCCAGGACACAGTTAACCTGGTTCTACAATGCTACAGCCAGGACACAGTTAACCTGGTTCTACTAACAGCCAGGACACAGTTAACCTGGTTCTACTACAGCCAGGACACAGTTAACCTGGTTCTACTAACCGCTACTAACAGCCAGGACACAGTTAACCTGGTTCTACTACAGCCAGGACACAGTTAACCTGGTTCTACAACAGCCAGGACACAGTTAACCTGGTTCTACTACAGCCAGGACACAGTTAACCTGGTTCTACAATGCTACAGCCAGGACACAGTTAACCTGGTTCTACTAACAGCCAGGACACAGTTAACCTGGTTCAAGTGAAGATTACAGTCTGTTCTAACAAACCAAACTGCCATGTATTAAAGTTTACAGACAATCCATGCTGATTGATCTGCCATAAGCATAAGATTAGTCTGTTCTAACAAACCAAACTGCCATGTATTAAAGTTTACAGACAATCCATGCTGATTGATCTGCCATAAGCATAGTGTTTCACATTAGGATCTAGCATCCTAATAGGCTCTCTATTCAGTAATTAAAAAGTGCACTAACCGACGGACATAAAAAAAAAAAAACAGGCATGAGCGAGCATAGCAAATAATAAGAATAGTTTAAAATGATTCAGTTTAAAAATAGTCATCAGTAAGAAGTAAAAAGTGCAATAACCGACACATGAATTTGATAGGCAGTGTAAAAGAGTAGGCAGGGTAAGAATAAATACAAGTTGTGTCAGGATATCCCTGATGTTTCCTCTTGCCACTAGGTGGTAGCAGATATCTATCAGTGAAATGCCTGAGCAAAGAGATAGGTTTTAAGCTGTCTTTTAAAGATGTCTAGCGAGTTGGCTTCCCTGATGTTTTGGGGTAGTTTGTTCCATAGTTTTGGGGCATAGTTCTAAAGGCTGCATTACCGATCCTCTTTTGACTGCTTCTGGGAGCCTCTAGTAGTCCAGCAGCTGATGATCGCAGTGTTCTTGCTGGTGTGTAATTTAAGATGCAGAGCGTAGGGGTCTTGAGGGTGTGTAGTTAGAGACCATTGACCGGAGGTAGGCGGGAGCGGTTCCCTTTGCCGCACGGTATGCTAGGTCGAGGGCCTTGAAGCGGATACGTGCAGCAATGGGGAGCCAGTGCAGGTCCCTAAGAAGTGGGGTGACATGGGCAGACTTAATATGTATATAATATTTATATATACATTTAAATAATTTATATATTTATTAAATATATCTAATATATGTATATATAATTTATTATATAAATAAGATAACATATTCCTTTATTGATCCCCTTGGGGACATTCGGGCATCATAGCAGCATGGGGGAGGGGTGGTACAGGTATGGGCAGGGCAATAGTAGAAAGACATACTGTAAATATAGGCAATAAAATGAAATCTGAATATGAGAAAAATAAACAGTGTAAACAATATCATTAACTGTGGATATAGAAATATGATAAACGTAAACAGTGTAAACAAAGGTGTATGTATATGTATAAAGGTTTAGTTAACACATTTAGGGCCATTTGGATCCGTCTAATCTCACTCTATACGGCCAGCAAATCAAAACAAACTTTCATTGTGTGTGAGGCTGTTTGTAGAGCTAAATCGATACTTTATAGTATTGCTATCTGTCCATTGTCAATTGACACTATAAACCGTCCCTTCAAAATGTCTTAAAGAAAAAGAAATTTCATCAATACGTTCCCATTTTATAGCGTCTTGAATATAAGCGTTACATGGGATTGGTCTGGTATATTTCCTGAAAAACAAGATACAGGCTGCTAAGCTAATAACGTTGAATCGAATGGCGTTTCGGCCCTACAGAAGCTAGAGCTAAAAATCAAAATGCATTTGATCGATATCATGTTCCACCATGAATGCATGAAAGGGGGGGGGCGGGGGACGTCGTTTCTGATTATTGATTACCAATAACGGCGTTAGCCTCAGTAGCCACATTCGCTGATCGCCTGCTTGGGTATGATAACAAGGCCTGATCAGCGTGTAATTTACGTGAAAAAGATCTTACCTGTGGCCGGTTGGACTGCAAAAAGGATTTCCCAGTTATCGATCGCCATCTGGTAGATCCTTATGTCCATTGGCTGATGCTATATTCCTTTACTGCACACTGAATTCAGCTCCCAAAACGTATTCCATGCTACATGCTACACTCATAGATTCACCCTAACAGGAAAGTCCATTCAAAGTAAAAAAAAATATATAAAACACTGTTCTGGGGAACACTGCATTATCGAGACAGCGCCCCTACGAGGATCTGGCCGGTAATGCACTTTTCCGAATTCCAAGAGTAGGGTAAATCTGCAGTGCCGCAGGGTGACATTGAGTAGGTTATTAAAATGGAATAAAAGCCAAAACAACCTTGCCACGAACATATCCGTGGTTGGCCCTCAACCGTTGGATGCGAAACACGGATATGTCCGATGAACTCATAACATCACAGTGCAGTATATACTGTGTAAAGTCACAGTGCAGTATGGACTGTGTACTGGTAGGATGTATCTGCTGGGGACAGAGTTATAAGTAGCGTTATACTCCAGGAGCACAGACACACCTGAAGTCACACACCTGCCAAGTCCACCTGACTGAGTGACTAAAAGCCAACAGCAACAAAACTAGGGGTGTGACAGGCACAGTTCAAACTAACCTTAGATTCAGCCTGTGCACAGTTCAAACTAACCTTAGATTCAGCCTGTGCACAGTTCAAACTAACCTTAGATTCAGCCTGTGCACAGTTCAAACGAACCTTAGATTCAGCCTGTGCACAGTTCAAACGAACCTTAGATTCAGCCTGTGCACAGATCAAATGAACCTTAGATTCAGCCTGTGCACAGTTCAAACGAACCTTAGATTCAGCCTGTGCACAGATCAAATGAACCTTGGATTCAGCCTGTGCACAGTTCAAATTAACCTTAGATTGTAATTAATTAATGTATGCACATGTACTGGGACTGCCCACCAGTTAAGATATTCTGGAAAGAAGTGACCCAGCAATTATCAAATCTCTTAACTCTGAATATACCTGTACACCCCTCTGTATTACTGCTGAATGATGTTTTTGAGTGTGCAGTACCTATACAGCTAAAGAGATTGGTTTTGTCTGGTATCACAGCGGCTAAAAAGCTGATAGCATCACGATGGTTTCAACCGGAAAAAATTTGCCGGAAGTTCTGGATTCTTGCATATCTCGAAGTGATTTATCTAGAAATATCTACAGCAAGAATTTTGGGTCTCAATGAATACAAAATGACAATGTGGTTAGAAGTGGTGGAGAGAATAAAAGCTAGCTTATAATGGTAGTGCCTGGTTAGGAGCGAACGATAATATGTGTGTAGGACTGTAGGTTTATTAGATAGCAGGTATTAGGGGTATATCTTGTATAAGACATTTATCTAAATGGTGATTTCATTGGATGTGCACTGTTAATTAATGCTTGTATATCTAATTTTATGTTGTCATGTTTGTTTATGTGTTTGTTTAAAAAATAATTAAAAAATTAAATACAAAAAAAGATTGTAATTAACCTTAGATTCAGCCTTTACACGGTTATAATTAACGTTAGAATCATCCTGTACACAGTTAAAATAAACCTTAGATGCATACTGTTAAAATGAACCTTATATCCTCCAGAGCCCTTCTTTTAAAGATCTCCTCCAGGTGTATTTTTAAATGTACCCTTAAAATGTTCTATATTGAATAACAATATAAATACTTATACGTATCGTTTTTCCACCGAACTGTTCAATAAAGGTCTCAGCGGCATCTCTGCACCTTTACCCTCTGAGACGCGAGGATCTACCGATATGCTAATTGACAACAAGCAGCCATTGATATTTGAGCAGGAATGTCAAGTCAGCAGCTTATATTCTTTCAGGACATGTCAAGACCCGACTCACATCCTACCCACTGTATTTTGATGTGCAAACACAAAAACATTTTCAGAGCAAAGGGCTGTTGGACTAATGGGCTTCTTGTCTAACTAATGCAGAGCAAAAGGACTTCGGAACAATGGGTTTTGTTGTCAGGGGCTGACTGACCTTTTTTCAGACGTGTTGTGACATCAGCTGGTCCGTCGTTACCCAACAGTGTTGTTTACGTGTTGTCAGTTTATCAGTAGCCTTGGGATGAGGTGTTGTTTACATGTTGTCAGTTTATCAGTAGCCTTGGGATGAGGTGTTGTTTACATGTTGTCAGTTTATCAGTAGCCTTGGGATGAGGTGTTGTTTACATGTTGTCAGTTTATCAGTAGCCTTGGGATGAGGTGTTGTTTACATGTTGTCAGTTTATCAGTAGCCTTGGGATGAGGTGTTGTTTACATGTTGTCAGTTTATCATTAGCCTTGAGATGAGGTGTTGTTTACATGTTGTCAGTTCATCAGTAGCCCTGGGATGAGGTGTTGTTTACATGTTGTCAGTTTATCATTAGCCTTGGGATGAGGTGTTGTTTACATGTTGTCAGTTTATCAGTAGCCTTGGGATGAGGTGTTGTTTACATGTTGTCAGTTTATCATTAGCCTTGGGATGAGGTGTTGTTTACATGTTGTCAGTTTATCAGTAGCCTTGGGATGAGGTGTTGTTTACATGTTGTCAGTTTATCAGTAGCCTTGGGATGAGGTGTTGTTTACATGTTGTCAGTTTATGAAGTGTTGTTTACATGCATGTAATTTCCTGAAACACGCAGGAACTATCTGCCAGCGCATTAGGAAAACGGCATCTAACAATAAGCATGTTAAGTCTTAAAAACCTGCTATTTGTATGAATTGTTTTGGAATTAGACTCCACGTGCATATTTCACAACACACGCACGCAATTTAACGATTGAGTCTAAAGGGTCCTCATCTGTAAATTACAGAGTTAAATCTAAGCGGCCCTCATTCCAAAGCGGTTGGGGAAACCCCACAGACGGCAGCACCATTAAACCCAGACGTAACTCCGGGATGAGGTTGTGTTTTCTCTGCAGCGTGGTGCTCCAGGATGTAGACCTCGGGCCCCAGAGCAGCTGCTATATTTAGCCCTGAGTAGCACCTGGGGTCTCTCTCACAGCCAGGGAGGGACGCGACAGCAGCGGATTTATCATCTTTATGGGCTTTTACATTTCGCTCAGCAGTTTATGAATAAAGAGAGGAAAGGTCCCGGAGTGCTCTGGTTAGTCACATGACTGTGCTCTGGAGGCCTGAGTCACATGACTGTGTTCTGGAGGCCTGAGTCACATGACTGTGTTCTGGAGGCCTGAGTCACATGACTGTGCTCTGGAGGCCTGAGTCACATGACTGTGTTCTGGAGGCCTGAGTCACATGACTGTGTTCTGGTTAACAGGCCTGAGTCACATGACTGTGTTCTGGAGGCCTGAGTCACATGACTGTGTTCTGGAGGCCTGAGTCACATGACTGTGTTCTGGAGGCCTGAGTCACATGACTGTGTTCTGGAGGCCTGAGTCACATGACTGTGTTCTGGAGGCCTGAGTCACATGACTGTGTTCTGGAGGCCTGAGTCACATGACTGTGTTCTGGAGGCCTGAGTCACATGACTGTGTTCTGGAGGCCTGAGTCACATGACTGTGTTCTGGAGGCCTGAGTCACATGACTGTGTTCTGGAGGCCTGAGTCACATGACTGTGTTCTGGAGGCCTGAGTCACATGACTGTGTTCTGGAGGCCTGAGTCACATGACTGTGTTCTGGAGGCCTGAGTCACATGACTGTGCTCTGGAGGCCTGAGTCACATGACTGTGTTCTGGAGGCCTGAGTCACATGACTGTGTTCTGGAGGCCTGAGTCACATGACTGTGTTCTGGAGGCCTGAGTCACATGACTGTGTTCTGGAGGCCTGAGTCACATGACTGTGTTCTGGAGGCCTGAGTCACATGACTGTGTTCTGGAGGCCTGAGTCACATGACTGTGTTCTGGAGGCCTGAGTCACATGACTGTGTTCTGGAGGCCTGAGTCACATGACTGTGTTCTGGAGGCCTGAGTCACATGACTGTGTTCTGGAGGCCTGAGTCACATGACTGTGTTCTGGAGGCCTGAGTCACATGACTGTGTTCTGGAGGCCTGAGTCACATGACTGTGCTCTGGAGGCCTGAGTCACATGACTGTGTTCTGGAGGCCTGAGTCACATGACTGTGTTCTGGAGGCCTGAGTCACATGACTGTGTTCTGGAGGCCTGAGTCACATGACTGTGTTCTGGAGGCCTGAGTCACATGACTGTGTTCTGGAGGCCTGAGTCACATGACTGTGTTCTGGAGGCCTGAGTCACATGACTGTGTTCTGGAGGCCTGATGGTGCGTTCACGTCAGGTGGGAAGAAGCGGACGAACCAGATGACATCTCGTTGCTACAACTAGGAAGCATTCACGCGTTGAACTCGAGGAAACGCCCACATCCAAGATGGCGATCTTAGCCTACTGCTAACCTATTGCTACAAGTCGTTAACAAGTTACGTTAAAATCAACTGTAGACGAACAGCAGCAAGTATAGCTTGTTTTTCATATGAAGAGTACAGCAGTATGATTGTATTATTCTGATTATGTGATCAAAGTGATCATTTTGATTTGTATTTACCTTGTATTGCCGACATCGCCGTCAAGCTTGCTGCCATGATGGTTGATACTTCCGCATTTCGGGACGCGAAGTGGGAGATATCGGGGTATATAAAAAACTCCCATATGACCTAGTAGGAATTACCACTAGGAGGCTGACGTGAATGGCTTTTCCCAGTCGGAAGCTGGTTCTTCCGCTTCTTCCCACCTGACGTGAACGCACCATGAGTCACATGACTGTGTTCTGGAGGCCTGAGTCACATGACTGTGTTCTGGAGGCCTGAGTCACATGACTGTGTTCTGGAGGCCTGAGTCACATGACTGTGTTCTGGAGGCCTGAGTCACATGACTGTGTTCTGGAGGCCTGAGTCACATGACTGTGTTCTGGAGGCCTGAGTCACATGACTGTGCTCTGGAGGCTTGAGTCACATGACTGTGTTCTGGTTAACACTTTCAGCGCCAATCACGAGTATACTCGTTATTGGCCGACAAGCGCTGAGCGCCAATAACGAGTAAACTTGTTTTTAGATCCTTTGATCTTTTTCCTCTGATCCCCATTCTAAATCATCATCCGGATCATTCTAGCCGTCCCTGGCTCGTTTGTATACATTGGAATTGCAATGCCGATCAAATATCACCAGGTGGCAGTATCGTCTGTGTCTGAACTGGAATTGCATTGGCGTGGATACACGTCTTCCTTCCTCGAAATTCCGTTGCCTAAGCGTATTTTTACCATCGAGACGTGTATAGACATATACACTGGTAATCGCGATGGCGATGGGATCACTTGGAATTATTCTTTTTGGAATTATTCTTTTTGGAATACCTTCTGGCTAAGGTAAGGTATATTCTATGTCTATTTTACCGAACCTGAAACGTGTGTTTCTAACAATCACAGTTTTGTGTTTTACCGGACGTAAAACATGCTTGGCAAACACGATCACTGTTTTGAGTTAAAACGACCCCCCCCCCCCTTGATTATTTTGTGAAGGTACACATGTACATGTTATATACCTTTTGATTTGGGAGTATTTGGCGTTTCAGGGAATCAACCAGAATGATTCAGGCTTATTGCACATAACACGTTTTATCTCGCAATCTATGGGAAAAGACTGGATTATCTTGGAAATGCGCGATGTTTAGCGTGTAATAAACTACAAACTACAGTGTGTAGAAACAAACTATTTTTTTTCCATGTTGGACTACAAGTAGTGTCTGTCAGATGAGCCACACCATTGTCACCACAGCTATAATACAGAACACACACACAGCTCTGCAAACATCGTGAAACACCGCAAAAGTGACCATTTTAAGATGGCCTTCTAGTGGCAGAGATGGGGATTAAGCGTGGCGCTGAAAGTGTTAACAGGCCTGATAAACCACCATGCCTCTTTTCATCGGCGCTATACTTCAGAAAATGTCTAAAGACGTCCAACAGGAGTTACCACACAGCCAGCGGTTGAATCTTTCAGTGACTCTCGGCGAGGATGTAACTCCGGTCTATGTTTCATGCGTTCAGTCGCAGAGCAGAGCGTCTTCCCACAGCAGAGGACTTGATGCATGAGAAGCAGATTCATTATTTACAGAACTGGACTTTTCATTTATTTTTCCAGAGTAGATTCATCATCAAGATGAAGCTTTTCCCTGTCATTTTGTGTGTGTGTGCGTGCGCGCGCGAGTGTGTGTGTGTGTCCTGGGCAGTGGGCACCGGCGTCACAGTGGGCTCCCGTTCAGGATCTGTGCCCCCCCCCCCCCCCCCCTGCTTTCAACTCAAGGTTGCTAATGTTAACGTTATGGGTACCTTGTGTATACTGCACCTGTGTATACTGTTCACTTTACTTACTCATAGTATATATAAATCCGCGAGCCCAACTCAGATAGAGTTTTCCACCGGGCCGCTGTGTGTATTTGCCATGTCTCGCCGCTGCATCAACGGAGGCACAGTATTCCAACACACATCATATATCCTGCGCAGGTATAATCACTGAGGCCACGTCTGGTCTTTTGTGAGTCAGAGGAGCGCAAAGTGCCGTGACAGGCCTGCGCAGGTATATAGACCGTCTGGTCTTTTGTGAGTTAATGTGTACTCAGATATTTGTGATCGACACTGTCTCGTAACTAAAGCACTTCCAGGGGGGGGGGGGGGGGGGGGGCTTTCCAGGCCAAGCATATAAAGCTGATGATAAAGTTGATTAATTTAACCTGGACACTCGCAATGGATAGGTCTGTTGTCAGAAGCGACGCGTCACGTGCGTGTGTTCCAAATTCTGGCAAGAGAAAGGCAGAATTTAGTAGTAGCGATACTAGGACTACTATGAAACGGAGTAAAAGAAGTTATGATCCTAAATACTTGGCATATGGATTTACTTGGACTGGCCAAGAAGATGACCCGAGACCACAGTACGTTTTGTGCTACGAGATCCTTTCTAACGAGAGCTTTAAACCAAGTAAATTACAGCGGCACTTGGAAACTAAGCATCCTGAATTTAAAACAGTGATTTGAAGCCCATCATCTGTAGCCACATAGAAGGGCTCATTGATCAATTTCGGAATTATTTCCCCGAAAGAAAGAGCACGGACAATTTGAACAACTGGATCCAAGATCCGTTCATTGCACATGGCGCTCGCAACAGGCCTCCCTCTGTCTGAGCAGGAGGCGTTGATCGATCTTTCGTGTGACGAGCTCCTGAAAGTCAAGTTCACTGGACAGCTCCTCGCAAAGTTCTGGATATCAGTCCGGAACGACTACCCAGTGCTGTGTAATGCTGCGCTGAGAAAGCTTGTCCCGTTTGCATCAACATACCTCTGTGAGGCCGGATTCTCGGCTCCGACATTAATAAAAAATAAATGCAGATCTCGCCTCAGAGTAGAAGCGGATCTGCGCCTCTTTCTCAGCACAACGCAGCCACGTATCATGGAACTATGTTCAAATGTACAAGCACACCCTTCCCATTAAGTCTCGTTTTTGTTTATTCTTGAAAAGCTCATGTGAACGCATAAAAAATTGCTAAATATGCCTTGATCGTTTAAATGTGTATACAGAAACAATTCCGTTTGATAATATTCATTCATTTCATTAATAACATTCTTGTCATTCTTGTAATTCCTACACTACACCGTTACAATGACCTTCACACCCTGACCTTTACACCCTGACCTTCACACCCTGACCTTCACACCCTGACCTTTAAACCCTGACCTTTACACCCATTTTACTAACTTATTTGTTAAGTTTTTCTTAACAAATCAGAAATGCCATGAAAAATAAAAGTATCATGGCATTTTCACAATTCTTTTGGTTACTGAGATGATTGATGACAGTGACCAAAAAATTCCATAAATATATTCCAAAAATTCAATGATATTATTCATGATCTCAGTGTTGCAGTTTAAATGGGATCTGCTTCGGGGAGCAAGACAAGGCTGTCCTGGGCGACATACACGTTTCAATACGGTTCCTCACTAACTCACTCACAGACTAACTAGTGAAAAAAACAAAGGTTTACCGTTTAACTACATGATGTATGCTTACATTTTGTGTTTTTCTGTTACTAAGTATTATTAAAGGAAGACAGCAACACAAAACAACGTGTCTCTAATAAGATGTAGCGCCGGAGCCTTTGGTGTCAGGGTCAGTTGAGGTGTCAGTAAATTTCCAGTTTTTCAAAGTCTGAATTTGCAGGATTTGCTGCATCAAAATGACACGACGCACTGAACAAGAGGACACTCCCTGTACCTCACAGTCTAAGTGGTGGGGAGGAGTCTTTTTGATGAATATCTTGCCCCGTTTTAAATAACACTAAAAATATAATAAATAAAGCTAATTTATTAGGCTCATAATCCAAATCTAATCCCAAAAAGTAGGCTATAAATCATCTTAAAAACAAATTAATTCATTAGGTTAAAGGGTTGTGTGATGTCATTATGATGGATATTATTATTATATTCCAGGAAGTTTAGCTTTGGGCTTTGTTAAACTTCTACGTTTTCCTGTGTGTAGAGATGACGGCAAATTAAGATCCACATCCCAAAAAATCCATTGATAACCAATTATCTTAAGAGGGTACTTTGTTTATGGAAGGGCAAAGAGCCAGGGGCTCCAGCACCCTCTGCACCCTGTCGGTCTGGGCTAACGGTGCGTGTCCACGGACCACCCGGCACGGTGCGGTACAGGCAGGCTTGCCGTGCTCAGGCGTGTAAAAAGTACCCAGAAATTATACTGAGGTGAAAGTATGGTACTGTCTCAAAATCGTACTCAAGTAAAAGTCAGAGTATCTGGCTAAAAACACACTTGAGTAAAAGTAAAAAAAGAAAAGAAAATCTACTTTTAGACCCTAGTTATATGAGTATAGCGAGCGCTCTGCTCTATTGGAACTATCCCTTTATCCATTCTAATAATGAAAAACTTTCTCCACATGCACACACCTATTTACCTCCGCCTGGCCTATATAAGCGGGGTCGTGGCCACACAATCGGCTCCTTCCCAAGTCTTTCACCACCGAAGGTGAAGACCATGGGGGTCCTCAGTGAGTCAGAGCAGAGCGCTCGCTATACTCGTATAACTAGGGTTATAGGATAACCTTACGTTATAGATCGTATAGCTTTACGCTCTGCTCTATTGGAACACAGGAGCTGAGCAGAGCAAAAAGCTCGACAGATGTACCCGCTGAGGCCCCCTACAACCATCAGGAGGACGGGAGGGAGATCGGATCCGACTGTGCGAAGAGGGTTTAGCACCTCAATCGCACAGGGTGAGCAGACCGTGGGACTTACCTTCGTTCAGAAGGACCTGCGACCTTGTGATTTTGGTAAACTGTGTACTCAGTTTTCTCATAGACTTCAATTCATTCTGCTGTTTTTCTCTTCCTGTTTTCGTGTTTTAGTTTTTTTTTTTTTTTTTTTTTTATCCCCATGTGGGGAAAGCCACACTCATTGGCTACAACCCTCCATAATCATTTTCGAGATCGGATCTAGATTGACGGAACTACTGCAGCCTGAGTCAGAGTGGTATTTTGCGCAATACCGTGTACTTTGCACAAGCCTCAAATACCGGCATGTAACTCGAGAACCGCTGAACGGATTTTGTCGCTATCGACAGGCAACAAATAAGCCTTCAATTCGATATATATATATTGTATTACAAAATATGCACACCCGAGCCACTAGGGGTCGTGAAATTGCCGGTGGCAAAAAGTCCGAAAAACGTCCCATATGTGGGACGTTGCAGTTTAACGCATTCAGAGCCACGGCCCTTTGACCATAATAGGGCTACCGTGCCAATAAGGAAGTCAATGGGAGGTCGGGGAAATTTGCGAGGGCTTAAACTATATCTTAAATGATGGCTATGGGTCTAAAACACCCCTCGCTTATCAATGACTTGCTTGCAGTTAACATGTACGAAACGGATTGTTTTTTCATTGCTACATTTCCGTTTTATACCGCTTTGAATACGAGTATAGTTTTGGAGAGTTCTAGTAATTCCAGAGAAAATCCGCGATAATAGCTCTTTAGTGGAATACACAAAACACGTTGTCATTTTTCGGCTGATTTATGAATAGTTTTCAAATAAACACTAGATTATCGATAGTATGTGTCTTTATGCACGCTAGAGAAGCGGGCTGAAAAATCGATTATCCATGCCGTGCTTAGCGCTAACGTTACGCACACACACGTTCTGATCGCTGTGAAAAAAACATCTGATTAACCCAAAACTGGTAACATAGAGTCCTTACCTCACATCAGATGTTCTGTAAAAAGATTAATCCAATTCCTGATCGCCATTCCAAATATTGATCGCCTTTATTGATCCAACGTTATAGTCCAAAACACATAATCGAAAGCTGCTCCCAGCCTCCCCAGTGAATGTGGTAACAGATACTGCTTGCCAGAGAAGGGAAAACCCCGGACCGGACTTTTTTTCTGATGCACATGCCCACCCAATCCAATCCAATGATGTGCAATACCATCCGGGAGACGATAGGCGGCGGTATTTGCCCTTTTCGAGCTCAGACCCATTCCCAATGATAATGTCAGGCTGGATGGATAAAAAATGAATGGATATTGCTAATAAAAGAAATAACGATAAAAAAAACGAGTTTTCTCGTTTTTTCTCTGGTCTTGGCACTCAACGCATGGCGAGTTAAGTCGACTAATCTCGTCGTTGGCACTGAATGTGTTAAGAGGTAGTACTAAAAAGTAAAATTCTTCTGATAGCAGGTGTTTAATAAAAAATCCCTGCTTTCTAGTCTTGCACAAGGACCAATCAGCATGGGTATGGGCGGGTTCATTTTCCATTGATGGGGATTTGATGTTTTTAAATAAAGTGCGGCCGCAGGGTTAATAACGTTAGCGTTAGTTCGGCCAGAGAAACAAATATACCAATTAAAATAGTTGGACCTGCGAGATTTGTACTTTGTACTTTGTAGGTCTGCATTTTAACCCATTCTCTGCCGGGCTTATATCCATCCTAAACCATCCTCCGCCAGCGCTATTTGTCTATGGAGATGTAGCAAGCTATAACACTGAAGAAGGAATATGTAATTCCGAAACATGTTTGTTTCAGGCTGTCATTAAATTCTTGAACCTGAGAGTGCTGGTCTAGCTTCACTGCTTCTTTTTCATATAATACTTAATGGGATTTCAGCACCCAGTGTCGAATCTTGAGAGCGCGGTCTAACTTGACATTCTATGGAGATGTTCACCTTCTTTGCAGGGCTATAACTTTTTAAATTGTATTGCTAAATTGACATTACTATGGCCCATTCAACATCAATTATCTATCGTACAGGATGTAGGAACGTTTTACTTTTTCATTCACACATTCATACTAAAATACCGTCTAGAGTATAAATATGTTTTTATCGTTTTCTGCAGTATTTCATAGAACATGAGATATAGCCATAAATGCATATATTAGATGATCAAATGCAGTTTGATACCGATCAACATTATATTAAAAATTTCAACTGTACATGGTCCTAAACGTCATGACTGGTCATCTGCGGGTGAACGGAGGGGGGGGGGGGGTCGTTTATGATTCAATGACCGACGTTAAATGATTCATGTAGTATGGGTGATATATTGATCAGAGCAGTTTGTATCGAAAATGGTAAAGAAAAACGCTGAAACTCTCCCCAGTCTCCTCGTAGCCTTGGGCGATGAGAGTGGAGCAAAAAGATATGGGATGTTGATCGATGAGATCGATTTCCGGTTTTTATATTACTAATACACGTCCAAATCATGTTGATTATTGAGTTATGGCAAAGATTCATATCGACGGTGTCTATATTGATCCCCGGGACGATCACCGAGTGGCCGGACGAAAATAGGGGACGGACCACTTCCGGTTTGGGCAACTTCCTGTTTGGCAACTCGCCGATCGGCCACCAGGTGGCGGTATTGAAGTGTTGCAGAGTTGTGCCGAGTCCCACAGCATCACCCAAGACTCCGTGGGTGAAATATGAATACCATGACAAAAATATGAAATATTGATTTCAAAGACGCCTTACGGCGTCATTGGCAGATTACGCATGGCGGAGAATGACGTGTTAACACGTCATCGGCGGAGAATGGATTAAATGTAAGGAGTAAAAAGTATGTTTTTTTTCTCTGAAATGTAATTGAGTAAAAGTACAAACGTAATAATACTTGAGTAAAGTACAAATCCCCAAAAACAGTACTTAAGTATTGTAACGAAGTACAATTACTCAAGTACTTTACACCCCAGCTGTGCTCTACCTGGCCGTGTTGCCCGTGTTGTGGTCCGGTGTGGGTGTAGGTAGGAGGACCTGGCCGTGTTGCCTGTGTTGTGGTCCGGTGTGGGTGTAGGTAGGAGGACCTGGCCGTGTTGCCTGTGTTGTGGTCCGGTGTGGGTGTAGGTAGGAGGACCTGGCCGTGTTGCCTGTGTTGTGGTCCGGTGTGGGTGTAGGTAGGAGGACCTGGCCGTGTTGCCTGTGTTGTGGTCCGGTGTGGGTGTAGGTAGGAGGAGCTGAGACGTTAGACCACTGCACTGCCGCGTTACATGGAGCTCATGGAGGAGCGCAGGGGGGTAAAATTAATGAATGTTGATGAGAGCCTTGATGTAAGTGGTTGTAGCTACGGCTGTGGGGGTGCTGAAGACATGATCCAATATACTTTTGTATTCGCCTGAGTCTCCTGAACACGGAGAGACCATTCCCAAGTCGATCTGCACTTTCTCTGTCAAGCTATAGTCACTTTTCCGCACCTACTCCCCAAACGATGCATGAGCAGATCGCCCAGGGAGTCTCTGTGGATTGTCATGGGAGTCTATTGGATCATGTCTCCAGCGCCTCTACAGCCGTAGCTACAACCACTTGCGTCAAGGCTCTCATCAACATTCATTAATTTTATCCCCACAAGCTCCTCCCATGAGCTGAAAATAAGTGTCAGGGAAGACGACAACACAACACAGTGGAGGACGTGGAGGCCATGCTGGACTTCATCGTGGGCGTTTGGTTTTGGACTAACCAAGCTATTTTGTCAAATGCAAACGGAGAGTCGAAGCGATTGAGTCGGAGAGGAAGAGGAGAAGAATACAGAAAGAGTGAACGTCTGTTCGCCTCCATTCCCGTCTTCCAAACAATCACTTCGATGCGACTCAATCGCAGATAAAACATGAAATAAGATCCAGCGGTTGCATAATCTATCTCTATTTATAGCCTAAAATGTTACTAAACATTACTTTACCCATAAACACACTGTTTTATACACTTCTGTTGTATAGAGATTTGCTGAAAACAACAATAATTTCCGTGCATCATTGGATTGGCCATCTTCTTTTCATAGGGTTTTCAAAGCATTTCATTGGTGATAACTTGTGATACTTCTTCCCTTGGAGAGGGAGAGCTTCTCTGTACTTCCCTGAAGGGTGTCACTAATTGGTTGAACCTCTCATAGTCCAGTATGTGGTACTCATAGCCTCAGCTACTCAGTGCTTGTTGGGTTTATTCACAGATCCTTGCATTGTTAATGAGGGAACACGTGTAGAGATGCTGTAACCACTGTCTATTGAATTTCTTTTGGGAAAAAAACATAATTACATGAATTGTTATTCATATTTTAAGGGTTTAAAATACCTCTGGAGGGGATCAAGGTCGCAGCTATTTTGTGATAATGTAAACCCGCCTGCGGGTTTGTCGATCTCTAAGGGTTAACCTAAAACAGAGATGAAAATAAGGATGTACGTGATTGGATGTCATAATATGGAGGACATGCGGATACCTTCTAGTCATGACCACGTTCCCTGAACCAATAAAGATGAAATTTTCTACTTTTTTCTTTTTCTTTTTTGTCCTTCTGGGTAAAATATGTAAAGTTCACAGTCTTCAAACATGGTCAATTCCCAGCATGAGACAGGTAGGAGAGATGAAGTCCTTCACAGCGCTCCCCCTGATCAAACCTGAGTCAGCAATAATTAATAGGCTACTTACTATAACCTCATGTACATCAAAGACTATCCCCACCAGTTCTCATCTCATGCTATCAAAAGAATCGACAACATATGGAATGGTTTCTTTTGTTGTTTTTTGTTCATGTGAATCAACGTGTAATGAGGGAGCTTCAGAGAACATGGGAAATCAAGACAACAAGAGCTTTCCTTTGAGGAGCATGGATAGTGCTTTTCTATTGGCTAGGTATTACTGGGAAGAGATTAATGCTGTATCAAATGTATGTTTTATCAGAGGGGAAGCAATGAGGTCACTGAGGTCATCAGAGAGGAAGCAATGAGGAGTCTGACAGCCCAAACCCACCGAACGTGGGACGCGGGCGATCAGTGCTTCACTTTCGCTCCCATGTTAACGGGTGTCACTGTTCACACCGCGGGCGGGCGATTCGCGGGCGGGAAGCGAATTATTTCGCTTTGGTTGGATTCGCCACCCACATTTTCACAGAAATACACTCAATATCTGCATTATTACCACACATATAGATGTTGTTCAACCAGCTAATGTGTCTGTATTTTTCCCAATACAAATAAACCAGATTACTATACTTTTTCAGGAGTACAGTCACACTGATTTCATCATTCTAAAATGTATTCTAACATTCTAATTAATTAGATAATAACTGGTTATACATGCAAAATGGACAATAGATCACTGGAATCTTTAAAAAATCTTCAAACGGCGTCGGGGACTGACTTCGCATATAGACTAGGAATTTACAGCTGTTCCAATGTAAATGTGCCTTCCTCTGTGCGCTTTCGCCCGCTCTGAAGGCGGATTCGGTGTGGACGGCCACGTGCCCGCGCCTGGTGGGGTCCCGGCGTGAGGCTATCGGAGAGGAAGCAATGAGGGCCCTGAGGTTATCAGAGAAGAAGCAATGAGGACCCTGAGGTTATCAGAGGGGAAGCAATGAGTACAGATAGTGGGAGAGCAGTTCAGTAGTGGTGCTGTAGTCCAGACAACCCAAAGCAAGCCAGAGTCAAAACCAAGCGCATTAAGTCCAGACCAAGACTGTAGGTGTCCAAGACTGTAGGTGTCCAAGACTGTAGGTGTCCAAGACTGTAGGTGTCCAAGACTGTAGGTGTCCAAGACTGTCAAGACTGATACCAAGTACTACAACACTATTCACTATTCTGAATGAATGAGACTGGTCTGCAGTACTACAACACTATTCACTATTCTGAATGAATGAGACTGGTCTGCAGTACTACAACACTATTCACTATTCTGAATGAATGAGACTGGTCTGCAGTACTACAACACGATTCACTGTTCTGAGACTTAACCTCCTCTCCTCCAGACAGGTGGAGCTTCACTCTCCAGACTCCAGACACACGGTGGTGCTGCGATGCCCGGACCAGCCCTCCACCAAGGCCTGGTTCTCCGCCATGCACTCCGTCACCTCCGCCTCGGCACAGGTGGGGATTGTGCCGGAACTATTCATTGTTGAACAGAAGAACTATGACGTGTGTTCTTTGTTTTTAACCGTTAACTAGTTATTGAAGAAGATCATTGAGCTAAACGTGTTTCGTAATTAGAATTAGGAGGGGTGGAGGGAATACTCAAGCCTTTTATATGTGTGAGTTGATATTCAAAGTAGTGTTATTTTGTTTATTGGATTATTTTGTCTGTGCTCCTAGTGTTGAGCATTCCCTCCTTGCAAAAGCATGTCAGTGAGGAGAAGGGCTGTCTTCTCTTAAGGTGCTCCCATAGTCGAGCGGACCGTATCGGAGCGGACTCCGCGGAGGTCCGTGCGGACTCAAAGCGGACTCAAAGCGGACTCCAAGTGCGAAGCTCCAATTTTCTAATGTGCGTGACTTGGTGTCACACAAAACGCTACTCTGTATTTTGGTTGACATCGACCTGCATTTAATGTGACGCCGATCTGCATTTTACACTCGCTCCGTGCCAAGTGAGAGTAGGGCAGGATCATGATTAAATGAGTAGGATTTGTCCGGTAAAGCGTTGGTAGATGACGCTAAATGTTGTTTTACTATCGCTAATCGTCACCCATTCCAATTCATATACATTTGGACCATGTCTTTTTCCATCATCTGAAGAAACTTGAGATGTTTGAATGGCTTTTCTAAATGAAGTGTGTAAAACTGCCAGTTTTATTTCTAAATATTGGAAACGGAGATAACATAGACTCTTTTTTTTTACATCGGATGACGACGACATGACAGAAGTTGAACAGCGTGGGGAAAATTGTGTAAATTTCCGCAAAGGGGATTAATAAAGTATCTATCTATCTATCTATCTATCTATCTATCTATCTATCTATCTATCTATCTATCTATCTATCTATCTATCTATCTATCTATCTATCTATCTATCTATCTATCTATCTATCTATCTATCTATCTATCTATCTATCTATCTATCTATCTATCTATCTATCTATCTATCTATCTATCTCTATCTATCTATCTATCTAAACTGGCGCGAGACATGTAGGAAATTGGTCCACGGAGGTCCGCTCGACTATGAAAGCTCAAAGTGTCCACGCGGACCTCCGCGGAGTCCGCTCCGAGTACGGTCCGCTCGACCATGGGAGCACCTTGAGTCCATGAACATATCAGTCAAGAGAAGGACTGTCTCCTCGACTTAGTCCATGAACATGTCAGTCAAGAGAAGGACTGTCTCCTCGACTTAGTCCATGAACATGTCAGTCAAGAGAAGGACTGTCTCCTCTTAGTCCAGGAACATGTCAGTCAAGAGAAGGACTGTCTCCTCTTAGTCCAGGAACATGTCAGTCAAGAGAAGAGCTGTCTCCTCTTAGTCCAGGAACATGTCAGTCAAGAGAAGGACTGTCTCCTCTTAGTCCAGGAACATGTCAGTCAAGAGAAGAGCTGTCTCCTCTTAGTCCAGGAACATGTCAGTCAAGAGAAGGACTGTCTCCTCTTAGTCCAGGAACATGTCAGTCAAGAGAAGAGCTGTCTCCTCTTAGTCCAGGAACATGTCAGTCAAGAGAAGGACTGTCTCCTCTTAGTCCAGGAACATGTCAGTCAAGAGAAGAGCTGTCTCCTCTTAGTCCATGAACATGTCAGTCAAGAGAAGGACTGTCTCCTCTTAGTCCATGAACATGTCAGTCAAGAGAAGGGCTGTCTCCTCGACTTAGTCCATGAACATGTCAGTCAAGAGAAGGGCTGTCTCCTCTTAGTCCACGAACATGTCAGTAAAGAGAAGAGCTGTCAGGTCAGTTTGGTCTTAGTCATGGTCTGTGTATACTTTAGGCCTTTGTGTGTGCAAGAGGGCGGAGCTGTGTATTCTGCGTTCCTTTAGAGTGTACTTTGTGCAGGTCCTCAGAGATTAACGCCTCTGAGAGAACAGTGGGGGCAGTGTGGATGTCAGAGGCTAAACACCAAAGCTCGACATGGAAAGCTGGACAAAAACGGGCCTTTTTCCGCTGTGATCTCAACATAACCTCCTTGAGTATCACCGTGTTTTATGTTGCCAATCTGGACAGTGGAGATAGTTCTCAAGGAAGACAGTCTTCTTCTTTTTATTTATTTTTAGATATTTTTATTGACATTTTCCATGTTTACACAAAAGACATTGAAATTAAAAGGTTGAAATTAAAATAATACTAATAATAGTAAAAAAAAAAAAAAAATGTTAAGCGACACAAACGGAGGCCCAAGCCTTACATCTCTGACGGATTGCAAAAATATAAACAAACATAAGACTTTAAATAAATGTGACTCACATCTTAGGTACATACAGAAAGACAGTCTTCTTCTATGTAATTCTGTGTGTCGATGAGGGAGGATTCTGACCTGCCCCCTAGTGGAGAGACTTTTCAAATCCTCCAGGTACATGCAAAATACGCAGACAAGAATGACTGTGAACAATGACGCTCGCAACGTAGCCACTTGTCTACTGGTACGCATGGGTACAAGCAAGTATACCGAGACCCTTAGTCAACCAAGATTTTAAGTGTCAGGGATTCCACTGCACACCAGCGTCTCATGGACCCGATGACACGTTATAAATTAAAAGTTTATTCGGTAGCATATAAGTGTGCGGTGGTACAGTCGTTTTCGCTTGGTGGTACAATTAGAACATGAGTGCAGTCAATCATTATAATAATAATAATCTTTATTTATATAGCACCTTTCATACAAGGATTGCAGTTCAAAGTGCTTTATACAATGAATACATAATAAAACAAGCAGCAAGAGCAATGCGTAACACAAATAAAAGTTGCAGCATGATGCAAAATCTAAATCTCATTTCAAAATCAATCAATCAATAACCCCGACAACATTGGGAAAGCCGACAATGTTAACCCTTTATCTGCCAGGGATTATTCTGATCTTAATCCCCTCTCTGCCACCACTATAAATCTATGGAGATGTTCCCCTTCTTTGCAGGGCTATAACTTTTTAAATTGTATTGCTAAATTGACATTACTATGGCCCATTCAACATCAAGTATCTATCGTTTAGGATGTAGCAACGTTCTACTTTTTCATTCACATATTCATACTAAAATACGGTCTAAAGTATAAATATGTTTTTATCGTTTTCTGCAGCATTCTGCAGAACGCGAGTTATAGCTATAAATACATAATTATATTACATCATCAAATGTAGTTTGATACCGATTGACGTCATATTAAAACTTTCAATTGTACAAGGTCCGAAACGTCCTGCCTCATCATCTGCTGGTGACCAGAGGGGGGGGGGGGGGGGGGGGGGGGGGGTTTATAAGTCCGTGGCCGACGTTAAATCATTCATGTAGTATGGGCGATACATAGATCACAGCAGTTTATATGGATCATAATATTAAAACACGCTGAAACTTACCGCATCTTCCTCTGACCGTTGGGTGGTCAGCGTGGAGCAGAAAGTTCTCGATTATGGGATGTTGATATATGCAATCCATTTCCAGGTTGTATAATAGTATATACGTCCAAATCATGTTGTTTATCGAGTTATTGGCAACTGATCGCTGTCCAGTGTGTCGAGCTAGAGTCCCGCTAACGATAGCGAGTGCCCGGACCGAATATGGATGAGCACCACTTCCGGTGCGTCACTTCCTGTTTGGGCGATCCGCCGATCGGCCACCAGATGGCGCTCTTGAACCGTTGGAGAGTTGAGAGGAGATCAACAGGAGATCCCAAGTCTCCGTGGGTAAAATATGATTGCCATCACAGATTTTTGAAATATTGATCTCAAAGACGCCTTACGGCGTCATTGGCAGATTACGCATTGGCGGAGAATGACGTGGGAACACGTCATTGGCGAATAAAGGGTTAAATAACAATATTTAACATTGAAATGCTTGGTTCTGTATGAGCCCCTGAGAATGTGCTTCATACAGTAAAAAAAGGAAATATAAGAGGTATAAGTCCCAACACTATACAATATACAATATACAACCTGAAGTACAACCTAAGTACAATGAAGTAAAAATGCAGACAATGAGGTACAAAACGCAGACAATGAGGTACAAAAACCTTTTTTCAAGGCAAGGCAACAAAAAAGATTCCTTCTTGAAAAATGTATTTCCATCCAAAGCACTTACTATAACTGTTATCCAGGTCCTTCTTACCCCCTGCTGGACTGTCATAGATTTGATTTATCATTGAAAAACGATCGAAGTAGCTACTCTGCATGATTTACCATTTCGTCATTTGTCGGTGCCGTTTTGAAACAGTCATGTTTGATCATCACACACAGTCACAACTATGGGCGTGTCAAGTTCAACCTCGGGACACAAGAACTTGAACCGTGCGCGTCTGGGAATCACAGAGGTTAGGAGGGGGATGACATTCTATCATCATGGGTCCCCACGTCATACTAAATGGTAAATGGCGCATTTACACATCTCTTTCATCCAAAGCGCTTTACAGTTTGTTCCTCACATCTTACCCATTCACTCACACATTCACACACCGATGGCGGAGGCGACCATGCAAGGTGCCGACCTGCTCATCGGGAGCAGTTAGGGGTTAAGTGTCTTGCATTTACATTTTGTCATTTAGCTGACGCTTTTATCCAAAGCGACTTACAAGTTCTGTACGACAAGTCAGCAGGAAGGGTACAACAATGTAACAATGATCAAACAGTGCTGAAACTTGGGTGCTGCAGTATTGAGTGCATAGACATAAGACATAATTAGTATAGGCCTAGTAGGAGGAGTGCATGGTAGTAAGAAGGTTAGTGTTTTTTTTGTTTTGTTTTTTCTTCATTTGCTCTTGAACACTATGACACACTGCCCGGGGGGAGCGGGAATCGAACCGGGAATGTCCGGATTACCAGACGACTGCTCTACCTCCTGAGCCACTGTCGCCACCCCCCCATACTAGTGTTGTCACGATACTGGAATTTCGAACTTCGATACGATACCTTGAAAAGTATCGATATTCGATACCATTTTTGATACCACGGGGGAAAAGGTTCAATCTTAAAATGTTAAAAAAAAAAAAGATAAAAAAAAGATAAATATATATATATATTTTTTTTATAAATTTTGCTTTTGTTGCTGGTTGATTCTCCTCAGCTTCTCTCTGGTACTATAAGAGAAGATAAATATAATTCCAACTTAAACATATTCCAACTTAACTGAATGCACGTGAATGTGTGAGTGAATGGGTAAAATGTGAGGGACTAAATGTGAAGCGCGTTGGATAAAAGCTGTTATATAAACAGCCATGTTTACCGTTTATAGTCCTAATTAGAAAGGCTTGTGTTCCACAGCGGGTGCTGGCAGAGATCAGCCAGACCACGGCCAGGACGGGCATCGCCGGGAGCCGGGACATACGCCACCTGGGCTGGCTGGCAGAGAAGGTAGGGGTCCTGTGTGTGTGTGTGTGTGTGTGTGGGGGGGGGGTGTGTGTGTGTACCTGTTGTAGTACTCGAGTCCGAGTCCTGGACTGATTTTCAGGACTTGTGACTCGACTTGGACTTGAGCACTGATGCAAAATGAAATTCATTTCGTGCAAAATAGTGTAGTGTTCCACCTACATGCGGATTCTGCCAGACTGCCAGAGTGGAGTGGACTCAACCTTGATGACTTGGACATGGACTCGGACTAGGGTAATGGGGCCTCGACTCGGACTCTTCTTTGGTGACTCGGACTCAGACACTGGGGACTCGAGACTCGACTCAGACTTGAGATTTAGTGTGTAGACTGGTGTGTAGACTATTGATATTACAAGGATGCCTTTTTAGATCTAAATTAGGACAGAAATTGTAGTAAAATATAGTTCGTTTTTTTTTTCGTTTTTTTTCTTGCATATCCAAAGTCATTTGCGATTTATTATACTTTATATTTATAGCACATACACGAGTTTGGTCTCTTTTGAAAGGTAGCATTCTGAAGTTTCTTACACAATAAGAACAAATCACTTTGAGTGCTAATGAAATAGAGTAACGGAGGTACAAAGTTTTGTGTACTCACATTTCTGTTTAGTGGTTGCCAGATGCCTGTTTTTAAGTTCCAGCTGAGAGGTAACATTCCATAGCCTGGGGCCCCGTTTAGACGGAAACGCTAGCAGGTGAATCCGCAAAAATATTTTTACGGATGTGCCTTTCGTTTATACGGAAACAGCGTTTTTACGGGGTGAAACCGCAAAAAAGTGAGACTACCTTCCAGGGTGGAATTCCTAGAAACGCAAAACCTTTGCGCTTTCGTCTAAACTATCAAACCGTATAAATCTGTTAAAACGATGACGAAAGGGTTGTCACGGCTCTGGTCGCGCGTACTGCTTACGTCACAGGTAGCAGGTATGCGCCAGTAGCCGAGACGTAAACAAAGCAAGTATGTCTGACTATTATCAACGGAGATCACCTGAAGGCTACATTGGCAGTACTTTTAACCCTTTCACTGCCACACGACAGAAGGTTAACCCTTTACTATCACACAACCGGCTGTCGTGTGGCAGTGAAAGGGTTAAATACACAAGAATCTGTCCCGCGGCGTGAGTGGACCCACTGTCTGTGAGTGACTCTGCTTTGGTACAATCACATTCCCCATCCACAGTCTGCGAATCAGAGGCAGAGTAGGGCGGGTCTTCACAGCACGTCATGTGACATATGCGCCAATCGTGTGACAGCGGGGCTCCGTCGTTACAGCGTCGTCTGCAGGGAGAATTCCACCCCAAAACGCTCGTCTAAACGTAAAATTTAAAGTGAAACCGCAAGATGACTTTTGCGGTTTCTGTTCACAAAACGCTCGTCTAAACGTAGCCTGAGTCTTATGTAGTACAGGTCCAAAGTTGATAAAAAAAATCCCACGGAAAGTGAGTGTTTCTCCAAAGGTTTTTGTAATATGTGTACTGGTAAAAATTCAGCGTGATTATCCAAAATGGCCGTCCACTTCCATTCATTCAGACGCGCGAGTCAAAACAAAGAGCTTGTTCTCTTCTTCTGCCCCTTTCTCGTTGCAATCAGAACTCGTCTGGAATGGCCTTCGGAGCAGACTTTAGGCTAAGATACGCCTTAGGCTAAGATACGTCTTAGGCTAAGATACGCCTTTAGGCTAAGATACGCCTTTAGGCTAAGATACGCCTTTAGGCTAAGATACACCTTTAGGCTAAGATACGCCTTTAGGCTAAGATACGCCTTTAGGCTAAGATACACCTTTAGGCTAAGATACGCCTTTAGGCTAAGATACACCTTTAGGCTAAGATACGCCTTTAGGCTAAGATACACCTTTAGGCTAAGATACACCTTTAGGCTAAGATACACCTTTAGGCTAAGATACACCTTTAGGCTAAGATACACCTTTAGGCTAAGATACGCTTTAGGCTAAGATACACTTTAGGCTAAGATACACCTTTAGGCTAAGATACGCCTTTAGGCTAAGATACGCCTTTAGGCTAAGATACACCTTTAGGCTAAGATACGCCTTTAGGCTAAGATACACCTTTAGGCTAAGATACACCTTTAGGCTAAGATACACCTTTAGGCTAAGATACGCTTTAGGCTAAGATACACTTTAGGCTAAGATACACCTTTAGGCTAAGATACGCCTTTAGGCTAAGATACACTTTAGGCTAAGATACACCTTTAGGCTAAGATACGCCTTTAGGCTAAGATACACTTTAGGCTAAGATACGCCTTTAGGCTAAGATACACCTTTAGGCTAAGATACACCTTTAGGCTAAGATACACCTTTAGGCTAAGATACACTTTAGGCTAAGATACACCTTTAGGCTAAGATACACTTTAGGCTAAGGACCCTGTAGTTCTATCATCTGGTATTATACCAGTAAATTCGGACCCATCTAGGCCAAGTCCAAGTCAAATAGTTTAGGCCAAGTCTAAGTCAAGTCTTATCAACTCAACTCATATCAACTCCATCAACCCCATCTTCTTACTTGCACTTCATTCACTTGAAACGTTTTCTTCAAGTACAAATCGTTTCTAAATAACCTGATGAAGGTCTAAGGACTGAAACACAAGCTGAATGACAGTGAGCAGGAGTTGTCTTGTCTATAATCAACTTCTAGTTATTAGATTAGATTAGATTAATTTGGCTTTTGACCCTGATAGAACCACCTCATAGACCCCCTGAATGTCGTCAGACAGACCCCACTGTGGGAGCCCCTGCTCTGGGCTGCTGGCCAACGTCAACCCCCTCTTCTGTTCTTCCAATAGGAAGAATAGGATAGAGATACAGGATAGAGTTGGAGTTATTCTCAGAGGACTGTTCTCAGCCTGAACTCCAATCCTCTCCTATCCTCCTCTCCTCTCCTCCCCACTCCTCTCCTCTCCTCTCCTCTCCTCTCCTCTCCTCTCCTCTCCTCTCCTCTCCTCTCCTCTCCTCTCCTCTCCTCTCCTCTCCTCTCCTCTCCTCTCCTCTCCTCTCCTCTCCTCTCCTCTCCTCTCCTCTCCCTCTAAATCCTGTCTATCATCACTTGTTCATTAGGCCTGGTCTGGCGCACAGGGTTAGGTGTGTCTGTGAGCAAAGACACACACACACTTGTTTTAGAGGCACGACTAGTCTTCCCTATGTCTTGTAATCCCAGTCAACCACTGAGAGAGAGAGAGAGAGAGAGAGAGAGAGAGAGGGAGAGCGAGAGAGGGAGAGAGAGGGAGAGAGAGGGAGAGAGAGGGAGAGGGAGAGGGAGAGAGAGAGAGAGAGAAGAGAGAGAGAGAGAGAGAGAGAGAGAGAGAGAGAGAGAGAGAGAGAGTGTGTGACTGAGGTTTTCCTGATGAATAATTAGCAGATGGCTACAGGCCAGAAACCTCTTCACTGTGTTGAGTGGCTGTGTTCCCATCCAAGTTTCCAAGCGTGTGTTTATGTGTTTCAACAAGGGTTAGGTCTGTGGCTCTTCCACCACACTGACGCAAACTGTGGTGGTTGGGGGGGGATTTATTTACTTAGCATGTGCATGTCGTACACACACACACACACACACACACACACACACACACACACACACACACACACACACACACAGCTGAGAGCATCAGGTTTTGGAACAGACTCCTCCTCTACTCCCTGTACCCCCAGGGCTGTGTCCTGAGCCCCCTCCTCTACTCCCTGTACCCCCAGGGCTGTGTCCTGAGCCCCCTCCTCTACTCCCTGTACCCCCAGGGCTGTGTCCTGAGCCCCCTCCTCTACTCCATGTACCCCCAGGGCTGTGTCCTGAGCCCCCTCCTCTACTCCCTGTACCCACAGGGCTGTGTCCTGAGCCCCCTCCTCTACTCCCTGTACCCCCAGGGCTGTGTCCTGAGCCCCCTCCTCTACTCCCTGTACCCCCAGGGCTGTGTCCTGAGCCCCCTCCTCTACTCCCTGTACCCCCAGGGCTGTGTCCTGAGCCCCCTCCTCTACTCCCTGTACCCACAGGGCTGTGTCCTGAGCCCCCTCCTCTACTCCCTGTACCCCCAGGGCTGTGTCCTGAGCCCCCTCCTCTACTCCCTGTACACCTATGATTGTGTAGCCATGCACAGCTCCAACATTGTGACTAAGTTTGAGTACACAGTGATTGTGGCCTAATCACCAACAATGAAATGGCCTACAGGATAGAGATATACAACCTGGCACAATGGTGCAGGCGAACAACCTCTCCCTCATCGTTGACAAGACCTAGGAGCTGGATGTGGACTACAGGAGAGGGGGAGAAAGACTGGGCCCCATCAACATAAACAGATCTGCTGTGGAGAGAGTCAGAAGCCTCTAGTTCCTCTGTGTTCACATCAACATAAACAGATCTGCTGTGGAGAGAGTCAGAAGCCTCTAGTTCCTCTGTGTTCACATCAACATCAACAGGTCTGCTGTGGAGAGAGTCAGCAGCTTCTAGTTCCTCTGTGTTCACATCAACAGGTCTGCTGTGGAGAGAGTCAGCAGCTTCTAGTTCCTCTGTGTTCACATCAACATCAACAGGTCTGCTGTGGAGAGAGTCAGCAGCTTCTAGTTCCTCTGTGTTCACATCAACATCAACAGGTCTGCTGTGGAGAGAGTCAGCAGCTTCTAGTTCCTCTGTGTTCACATCAACATCAACAGGTCTGCTGTGGAGAGAGTCAGCAGCTTCTAGTTCCTCTGTGTTCACATCAACATCAACAGGTCTGCTGTGGAGAGAGTCAGCAGCCTCTAGTTCCTCTGTGTTCACATCAACAGGTCTGCTGTGGAGAGAGTCAGCAGCTTCTAGTTCCTCTGTGTTCACATCAACAGGTCTGCTGTGGAGAGAGTCAGCAGCTTCTAGTTCCTCTGTGTTCACATCAACATCAACATGTCTGCTGTGGAGAGAGTCAGCAGCTTCTAGTTCCTCTGTGTTCACATCAACAGGTCTGCTGTGGAGAGAGTCAGCAGCCTCTAGTTCCTCTGTGTTCACATCAACATCAACAGGTCTGCTGTGGAGAGAGTCATTAGAGGTTGGCCAGTCGACCACGGCTCCTTTTGACCGACTAGTCGACTAATAGGGGTCAGCCCTAGTTCACACCAACATCAACAGGCCTGCTGTGGAGAGTCAGCAGACATCACAGATGACCTGATTGATTGATTGATTTAATTAATTGATTGATTGATTGATTTATTGATTGAAAATTGTATTAACAGATTGCAGAATGGGTACAACAATACAGTACGGCTCAATACACACAATTGTTAAGGGGATGCAGACCAGAGAAAGACTTTTGTCTTGTTTACATCAGGGTCCCCCCACCTCACCTGGGACAAGCTCACCAGACATCACAGAGGACCTCACCTGAGACGAGCTCATCGGAGATCACAGAGGATACACAGGATTATTAACACTTTGAGTGCCAACGACGAGATTTCTCGTTAGTTCATGCCAACCGTTCAGTGCCAGCCGACGAGAGATCTCGTTTTTAATCGTTTTTTTTTTTATTATCGATTTCCATTCATTTTTCATCAATCTAGCCTCATGTTACCAGTGGGGATCTGTCTGAACTCGAGCAGGGAAAATACCGCCCCCTATCGTCTCTCCGGATGGTACTGCACCCCATTGGATTGAATGAAACGCATGGAGAAAAAAAAGTCCTGCTTCCACATTTTACTTGTCAGACATGTAACCGGAGACGATCCAAGTCATCGCCCACCCTCAGAACAGCGGAAAATGTGTGTTTCCAGTACCCAGCGTTGGATCAATAAACGCGATCGATATTTGGAATGGCGATCAGGAATTGGAATAATCTTTTTGGAGAACATCTGATCTGAGGTAAGGAATCTATTTGACCAGTCTTGGGATAATCAGAGCTATTTTCACCTATATATCAGTGTGTGCCATATGTGTGTGTGTGCGATCAGGAAATAAGATAATCGATTTTTCAGCCCGCTTCTCTAGCGTGCATAAGTACACATATACTATCGATAATCTAGCGTTTATTTGAAAACGATTCATAAATAGGCCGAAAAATTACAACGTGTTTTGTGTATTCCAGTGTATTCGTCTGCAATCCCGTCTCATTACTTTTCTCAAATGTTCAAGTTGTCAAAAAACCACAGTATTTTTATGATCATATAGTTTACATAAGAGAAGAACATGACCATATGACCAGACAAGCTACGTCAGGCCATCGAATGGCACCTAAACCGAGAACAAATCTACTAAAATCTTCTGTGACTTACAGAGCTATCATGGAATGGAACTCATTGCCAAGCTACTTCGCTGAAATAGAATCCAAGGCCACTTTCAAGAGGAAGTTAACACTTTAATCGCCGAAAACGCTGGAACTCGTCTTTCCCCGCCATGCTCATTCTGCCGAAGACGCCGTAACACGTCTTTGATATCAATATTTCAAAAATCTGTGATCGAAATCATATTTATCCTCTGGGGACCTGAGATATACTGCTGAGCTCCACTCAACTGTCTAACGGTTCAAGAGCGCCATCTGGTGGCCGATCGGCCAACAGGAAGTGACGCGCCAAACAGGAAGTGCTCATCCATATTTCGTCCGGGCACTCGCGATCATTAGTCGGACTCCATCTCGACACACTGGATAATCAATCGCTCGCCCTAACTCAATAAACAACGTTATTTGGACGTATATAGTATTATACAACCTGGAAATGGTTCATCTAGATCAACATCCCATAATCGAAAACTGTCTACTCCAAGCTGATCGTCCAACGGCGCCAGGAAGATACGGTAAGATCCAGCGTTATTTTCCAACGTGTTCTTTACTAACTGCTCTGATGACCATATGACCCACACTAGATGAATGATATAAACGACCCCCCGCCCATCCGGTCAACATCAGATGATACGTAGTAACTTCTAGAAGTACCTCCAGTTGAAATGTTTTATCTGGCACCGATCGCTACCAAACTGTATTTGATCATCAATATAATGCATTTGGGGCTATAAATCAAGTTCTGGAGAAAGCTGCAGAAAACGATAAAAACATACTTATACTTTAGACCGTATTTTAGTATGAATATGTGAATGAAAAAGTATAACGTTGCTACACCCTGAACAATAGATATAGGACATTGAATGGGCCATAATAATGTCAATTTAGCAATAGAATTTAAAAAGTTATAGCCCTGCAAAGAAGGGGAACTTCTCCATAGACAAATAGAGCTGGCTAGGGATGGTAAATTATGAATTTAACCATGGCGATCAAAGTGTTAAAGTGCCATCTACTAACGAGCATGCACTGAGCCCTTATGGCATAGCGGTGAAAACCAATTGACTGTTAGTTGTATTTATGTTGATGGCAGTGAGTGCTGCTCAGGAAGCACTATTTATTTGATTTTAATTATTTGATTTCTTTTTTTTTTTATCCACTTTTTCTCCCATTTTCTATATTTTCTCCCATCCCAATTTCATATCATCCAATTCAACCCTCCCCTGTCACGGACACTGTTTCTTGCCTCCCACAAGCCGGCTGCAATGTGGACTAAGTCATACATAGCACAAGTCCCCTCCGGTACTTGAGGTAACAGCAGTCGCATCTTTTCACCTGCGCAGCTCGATCTCTCAGTGGCGAGGAGTAACGCGTGGGAGGCTCACGCTGCCCCCGACACTTCCTGATTCTACTGCGCAGGCGCACCAACCGACCTGTAGGAGTCGCTGTCCACAACGCCCGATCCCCACCCATCAGTTTCCCACCCCCTAATACGGCCAATGTGTATTAGTACGGACGACCAGCTAAACTGAAAGCAAATGTGGAGCGCTGGGCTCGAACTGACGAGCCCAGCGTCTCCAGCATTTCGTGGCGAGTGCCTTGCCCACTACGCCACGTAGCCGCCCCTAATTATTTGATTTTAATACTTTTTACTAATAAATATCTTGTACAATATCATCCTAACTGATATTGATAATGATGTAATTGATGATGTAATTGATGTTGATGTTGATAATGATGTAATGTATTGAATAGTGTTGTATCGTTGTGTGTGCCGGACCCCAGGAAGAATAGCTTTTGTCAAGTGCAAAAGCTAATGGGGATCCTAAATAAACATAAACATAAACATATTCCAGTAAAGGGCGATTATCACAGAATCTTCTGAAATTTTCTGAAACTTTCAAGAAACGAGCGTTTTTCAAAATGGTATAAAACGGAAATGAACCGATTAAAAAAAAAAAATCCGTTTCGACAATGTTGACTGCAAACAAGTCATTGATAAGCGACGGCCATATTATACACATAGCCATAATTTAAGATATAGTTTATGCGTTCGCAAATATGATAGCTCTATCATTGAAGTGGGTGGTGGCACGCAACGGGGTTCCGGGGCACCGGACCCGTGGCACTCAAAGTGTTAAGGACCCCAACCACAAACCATCCAGCAGACTCTGGGACAGCTAGCGGAAAAACCACTGCCATTTTATCACTGTCTCTGCTACTGATTTACACACACTACTGATTTGCACACGTTACAATTTTGTAAATTGATGCCATTCTTTTTTGTCATTGCTTTGGTGCTAATATTTAGATCTTGTACTGTTTTTATTGCTTATTTTGTAGTACATTGTGTACTACTGCTAGGTCGAGGAGCCAACTTACTGTGTTCTCACGAAGGACGCCAGGCTCCGACACCTGCACGCAAACTCGCATGTTTGTTTATTGCAAACAAATGAAAACAAATACATGAGAATATACACTTGCACACACATACACACACACGCACGTGCATATAAGCCTACACATAAACATAAACACACTCCTGCACATGCTTTGCTTTATCCCCTAGTGTGTGTACTTCCTGCGCCCATATCTGTGCCAGTGTATAACGCATTACAATGCTGTTACTTAGCAACATGTGCTCATAATGTGATACAGCCGACCCTTGGCCTCCTAAATCCTGAGTTCTAATTGGTTGAGGGGGGACATCAAAGACTAGCTTAGGATTCCGTGGCTGGATTGTAGATAAGCCCTTATAATGAGAATAGTTATCGAGTGTTGTGTAAGGAAATCCATGTGTGTGTGTGTGTGTGTGTGTGTGTGTGTGTGTGTGTGTGTGTGTGTGTGTGTGTGTGTGTGTGTGTGTGTGTGTGTGTGTGTGTGTGTGTGTGTGTGTGTGTGTGTGTGTGTGTGTGCGTGTGTGTGTGTGTGTGTGTGAGAGATTGTGTGGGTATGTGGGGGGCGGGGTGTGTGTGTGTGTGTGTGTGTGTGTATGTGTGTGTGTGTGTGTGAGAGAGAGATTGTGTGTGTGGGGGGGGCGGGGGTTGTGTGTGTGAGAGAGAGATTGTGTGTGTGTGGGGGGGCAAGGATTGAGAGTGTGTGTGTGAGGGAGATTGTGTGTGTGTGTGCTATTTTACTTTTATGGTTCAAATTAGAGTCAGGGTAAGGTCATGGTCAGGGTAAGGTCAGGGTAAGGTCAGTGTAAGGTCAGAGTAAGGTCAGGGTAAGGTCATGGTCAGGGTAAGGTCAGGGTAAGGTCAGGGTAAGGTCAGGGTCAGGGTAAGGTCAGGGTAAGGTCAGGGTAAGGTCAGTGTAAGGTCAGGGTCAGTGTAAGGTCAGGGTAATGTCAGTGTAAGGTCAGGGTAAGGTCAGGGTAAGGTCAGGGTAAGGTCAGGGTAAGGTCAGGGTCAGAGTAAGGTCAGGGTAAGGTCAGGGTACGGTCAGTGTATGGTCAGGGTAAGGTCATGGTCAGGGTAAGGTCAGTGTAAGGTCAGGGTAAGGTCAGTGTAAGGTCAGTGTAAGGTCAGTGTAAGGTCAGGGTAAGGTCAGTGTAAGGTCAGTGTAAGGTCAGGGTAAGGTCAGTGTAAAGTCAGTGTAAGGTCAGGGTAAGGTCAGGGTAAGGTCAGGGTAAGGTCATGGTCAGTGTAAGGTCAGGGTAAGGTCAGTGTAAGGTCAGGGTAAGGTCAGGGTCAGGGTAAGGTCAGGTAGAGCCATATGAAATACGCGTTCACGGAATCCCGGACGGAATCGCGGAATTGAGCAATAAAAATGGAATCGGCTGTAAACGTGGAATATTGCAGAATTTGCCCTAATCTGGACTGAAATTCCGTGTTGGGGAGAACATGGAACGTTTGGTGCAACGCGAACATGACCGGGGACGCTACAGCGTCACACAGCAATTTCCAAGCGTCTAGCAGCTGCTTCGGTGTTAACGTTAACGTCGGAAGAAATTCCACACTAAGCCCTAAATTCAGAGCAGCGCAGTATCCTAATGACTTGTATATGACCGGCGATAAGGTGTTTTGCAAATTCTGTCAACATGCCGTGGACTGGACTCGCAAAACACGTGCGAAGATCACTCTCCAAAAGCCATGTCAGGAACACGGGAAAACACTGTGCTTCAAAACAGAGTAGGGTATATCTGCAGTGCCGCAGCCCCATACACACCAGCTCTCTAACGATGATCCCTGGTGATCACAGCTAGAGGGCGAGGCTAATCACTGACACTATTGTGATGAAATAGCTATGTAACGTTGCAGTACATAAAGTGTGTATGTGTGGGTGTGTGCTTGTGTGTGGGTGTGCATGTGTGAGTGTGTGCTTGTGTGTGGGTGTGCATGTGTGAGTGTGTGCATGCATGTGTGAGTGTGTGCGTGCGTGTGTGTGTGTGTGTGTGTGTGTCTGTGTGTCTGTGTGTGTGTGCATGCATGTGTTCTGTCCTTGAACCACATAGAGGTCAGAGTTCAGTTGTAATTGAAAACCATGTTGATATTCATGTCAGATGATCAACAGATGAAAACCTACTAAGCACAGAGTTGTTGAATCTATGATATGATGATACTGTGTAAGATAAATGGACTGCATTTATATAGCACATTATATCCAAAGTGCTTTACAAAATTCACCCATTCACTCACACATTCACACACCAACCAGGCGCTAACCTGCTCATTTCGGAGCAGTTCGGGGTTGAGTGTCTTGCTCAAGGACATTTCGATGGACTGCATTTCAATTACACGGCAACCTTCTGATTACCAGATGACTGCTCTACCTCCTGAGACACTATAGATGTATTTATATAGAGACCAGTCCTTGGTTATAGGGTTTATATAGAGACCAGTCCTTGGTTATAGGGTTTATATAGAGACCAGTCCTTGGTTATAGGGTTTATATAGAGACCAGTCCTTGGTTATAGGGTTTATATAGAGACCAGTCCTTGGTTATAGGGTTTATATAGAGACCAATCCTTGGTTATAGGGTTTATAAGATAATATTAGATGATCCTTTATTAATCCCCTTTGTTTAAAACAGCCGTTTTTAAACAAAGACATTTTACTATTAGAGATACTATAACTGTTTACTTTTACTAAATGTACACAATTTACACAAATTACTAAATGTAAATGTAAATGTAAATATAATGTATTATGGATTTATTTTCTTTCTTATAAAGCTGCAGTAACTGTTTGACCACTAGGGTGCCACTATAAACAAACTCCATGTTCTCAAAACGAAGCCTTGTTTCATATAAACATGAAAATGCCTCACTGGCACAATCCTGTTGTAAAGCATAGGTTTATAAAATAGGCGGAACTAAAGTTGGGCCTGGTTTTGTCAACTATTTAAATAAATTATGTATATTATATTATATAATAACCGCTGGTGCCGCAGGTAATGAGACCTTCTGATAGCAGGGTTGATACAGTAGGACACCATGACTCAACGAGACCTTCTGATAGCAGGGTTGATACAGTAGGACACCATGACTCAACAAGACCTTCTGAAAGCAGGGTTGATCGAGTAGGACTTCTGATAACAGGGTTGTTTGAGTAGGACTTCTGATAACAGGGTTGTTTGAGTAGGACTTCTGATAACAGGGTTGTTGCGTAGGACTTCTGATAACAGGGTTGTTTGAGTAGGACTTCTGATAACAGGGTTGTTTGAGTAAGACTTCTGATAACAGGGTTGTTTGAGTAGGACTTCTGATAACAGGGTTGTTTGAGTAGGACTTCTGATAACAGGGTTGTTTGAGTAGGACTTCTGATAACAGGGTTGTTTGAGTAGGACTTCTGATCACAGGGCTTGTTCCAGTAGGACTTCTGATAACAGGGTTGTTTGAGTAGGACTTCTGATAACAGGGTTGTTTGAGTAGGACTTCTGATAACAGGGCTTGTTCCAGTAGGACTTCTGATAACAGGGTTGTTCCAGTAGGACTTCTGATAACATGGTTGTGTGTGTGTGTGTGTTGTGTGTGTGCTTACAGACGGAGAGTGAGAAACAAAACTGGAAGCCAGTGCTGGTGGTGGTGACAGAAAAAGACCTCCTGTTATACGACGGCCTTCCTAGAGGCAAGGAGGGCTGGCACAGTCCTGCACACACCTACCCCCTGCTGGCCACACGGTACGACCTGCACACACCTACCCCCTGCTGGCCACATGGTACGACCTGCACACACCTGCCCTCTGCTGGCCACACTGCACACACCTACCCTCTGCTGGCCACACGGTACAACCTGCACACACTTACCCCCTGCTGGCCACATGGTACGACCTGCACACATCTACCCCCTGCTGGCCACACGGTACGACCTGCACACACCTACCCCCTGCTGGCCACACGGTACAACCTGCACACACCTACCCCCTGCTGGCCACACGGTACGACCTGCACACACCTGCCCCCTGCTGGCCACACGGTACAACCTGCACACACCTACCCCCTGCTGGCCACATGGTACGACCTGCACACACCTACCCCCTGCTGGCCACACGGTACGACCTGCACACACCTGCCCCCTGCTGGCCACACGGTACGACCTGCACACACCTACCCCCTGCTGGCCACACGGTACGACCTGTACACACCTGCCCCCTGCTGGCCACACGGTACGACCTGCACACACCTGCCCTCTGCTGGCCACACGGTACGACCTGCACACACCTGCCCTCTGCTGGCCACACGGTACGACCTGCACACACCTGCCCTCTGCTGGCCACACGGTACGACCTGCACACACCTGCCCTCTGCTGGCCACACGGTATTGTTCTGGAGTGTGGGTGATTATTACGTCCACGCCCCTTTCTGAGCCTAATGGAGCAAGTTCAGATATGAACTTATTACGTCTCGAGGCAGAAGTAGCAGCATCTCCTCCCTCGGCGGCTTGGCAGCTGCACAGCGCTCTCCACGCCGAGCTCCTTGATGGATGATGATGCGGCCTCTGCCACCCGGCTGGAAGCTGTGTTCCAAATGCCATCTTTGTTTTCTTTTCCTTTTTAATACATTTATGATTCAAACATACTGCACATTCAACAGTAACTCACTGACTCGTGGCTCAGTTTAATATATTACTGTACCGGTGTAATTCTGACTTCCTGCCAGCCCGTCTGCAACAAAGGAACCTATAAAAGAAGGAAGGGTCGTCACGTCACCAGTGTAGCGCGTGAACAAACTTTGGTGCCAAGTGTGGAAACGTTCAGTTTAGCGGACACAGTT
Organism: Notolepis coatsorum; assembly: GCF_963971535.1. Classification (NCBI taxonomy): domain Eukaryota; kingdom Metazoa; phylum Chordata; class Actinopteri; order Aulopiformes; family Paralepididae; genus Notolepis; species Notolepis coatsorum. The sequence goes on along the minus strand of NC_140183.1, from coordinate 13,173,311 downwards.
GAATGGCATCAGCCTCTCTCCTCGTTTATTAATTTAAACAGGTGATTACCTCGGATGTCAGAATCATCAGCAATGCGTTGCATTATTAACTAGCTAACGTTTGATATATTGGTTGATGTATATTTCCACAGATGGCTTCTATATTTATATTTTAATACAGGCTTCAATAGAACTGGCACCAAAGTCTGACACCAAGCAGAGCATAGGACGCTGGTGTTCTGACGTGATGACCCTTCCTTCTTTTATAGTTTCCTTGTTATAGAAGGCTGGTGTTCTGACGTGATGACCCTTAACTCATTCAGCGCCATACGCTGTCCCCATCTCTGCTGTTTCAGGCCAGCTTAAAATGGTTCGCTGCCCCCTGTGCCTATGCAAATGCCCCCGCGTGCCTATGGTTGCCTACCCCTGGTGTAAATGGTGTCGAGTAAGGTCAGCCGAGTTCAGTTAAAACACGTAAACACCCGTGAACCCAAAACGCGCCGGCGCGGTTCTTTAATCCACTCTAACATGTCTCGCTCACTACCGCTCTGTGCTCCTCTGTCCAGCCTGGTCTAACGTGTCTCGTTCACTACCGCTCTGTGCTCCTCTGTCCAGCCTGGTCTAACGTGTCTCGTTCACTACCGCTCTGTGCTCCTCTGTCCAGCCTGGTCCACTCTAACGTGTCTCGTTCACTACCGCTCTGTGCTCCTCTGTCCAGCCTGGTCTAACGTGTCTCGCTCACTACCGCTCTGTGCTCCTCTGTCCAGCCTGGTCTAACGGGTCTCGTTCACTACCGCTCTGTGTTCCTCTGTCCAGCCTGGTCTAACGTGTCTCGCTCACTACCACTCTGTGTTCCTCTGTCCAGCCTGGTCCACTCTAACGTGTCTCGTTCACTACCGCTCTGTGCTCCTCTGTCCAGCCTGGTCTAACGTGTCTCGTTCACTACCGCTCTGTGCTCCTCTGTCCAGCCTGGTCCACTCTAACGTGTCTCGTTCACTACCACTCTGTGCTCCTCTGTCCAGCCTGGTCCACTCTAACGTGTCTCGTTCACTACCGCTCTGTGTTCCTCTGTCCAGCCTGGTCTAACGTGTCTCGTTCACTACCGCTCTGTGCTCCTCTGTCCAGCCTGGTCTAACGTGTCTCGTTCACTACCGCTCTGTGCTCCTCTGTCCAGCCTGGTCCACTCTAACGGGTCTCGTTCACTACCGCTCTGTGCTCCTCTGTCCAGCCTGGTCCACTCTAACGTGTCTCGTTCACTACCGCTCTGTGCTCCTCTGTCCAGCCTGGTCCACTCTAACGTGTCTCGTTCACTACCGCTCTGTGCTCCTCTGTCCAGCCTGTTCCACTCTAACGTGTCTCGTTCACTACCGCTCTGTGTTCCTCTGTCCAGCCTGGTCCACTCTAACGTGTCTCGTTCACTACCGCTCTGTGCTCCTCTGTCCAGCCTGGTCCACTCTAACGTGTCTCGTTCACTACCGCTCTGTGCTCCTCTGTGCAGCCTGGTCCACTCTAACG
>NC_140183.1:12396294-12461617 GCF_963971535.1 Notolepis coatsorum | reverse complement strand
ATTCCAAGGATGTCTGTATAGTTGACATGAACGCAATCACCATGATTCCTCCCAAATAAAGCCCTTAAGAACACGGCGCACACCAGTCTGTCCGACTTACGACTGCTCTTCAGCGCTCCTAAATCCTGCTCTTAGTTAAGACAAAATCCAGGAGAAGGGACCTGGTGAATTGCAAAATTGGCCGGAAAATGTCTTAAGTGGAGCTAGGAAAAAATTTGTAAGATCTTTTGTCTTAAGTCCGTTGTGAATGAGACCCAATGTCCAATTATCTAGCAGTCTCAGTCAATGAGTCAACTAGATGTCCCCCTTGGAAGGGTGTGGGCGAAATGACTTTTCTTAAACCATAGAAACAATTTGGACTTCATAAGAATGTTCGTTTATTTGGACCTTGAAGTCCAGCATCCAGCTCATCCTCTGTTACAGTAATCACCAGGTGGTCAATTAACAAGGGGTTAGCGTGTAGCTGATAGTTGGTAGTAGCTTACATCCAAGCTTTAGTGGATAATGTTAGTAGAGGTCGAAGTGGTATCGGTAATGTTCAACCAAGTCGCCTCTGTTGATAGTTCATTAATAGTTAAGTTGCAATTTAGCAACCAGTTCTGGTTAGTGTAGCCAGACATTAGTTGGTCTGCATGTACATTCAGTCTGACGTTAGCCAGTCTATTGTTAATAGCGTGTAGTCAGCATGTAGTCAGCGTTTCCATTAAGTCAGTTAGTACATTCAGTCAGCATTTAGTCAGCAACGTACAATCAGACGTTAGTCAGACGTTAGTCAGACGTTAGTCAGATTATTTACCTATGAATGAATGAATGAAAACTTTATTAACAGATTGCAGAATGGGTACAGTGCAGTACAGCTCAATACATACAATTGTTAAGGGGATGCAGACCAGAGAAAGACTTTCGTCTTGTTTCCACCAGGGTCCCCCATTTCCAATTCATCGTAACATATATGACATACATGACATACAGATAGACAGTACTGCTACATCTATACATTTATGACATACCAGATTTGCAATTACAGTACTGTATTTGTGATACAAAAAGAGTCCAGAAAGAAAAGAGTATATACATTAGGCGTAGAAACTGTACATTGGATTGGGTAGGTGGGGGTGGGACTGTACATTGGAGGTGGTTGGGGGGGGGGTAGGAGTGGGGGGGGGGGGGGGGGGGCTTGGGTAGGAGTGGGGGGGGGGGGGGTTGGGTAGGAGGGGTGGGTGGGGGACACTGTACAACTGTACAAACAACACTGTACATTGGATTATTGACAAGACCATACTTGGTCATTTACTGTACATTGGCGGGGGTTGTGCTCGGACATTTACAGGGGCCAGTTTCGAGTTGCAGTCTCCCTTAGGTGTTTTTTGAGAGAGTTTTTGAAAGTGGGTAGTGATTCACATTCCTTTACAGCTTTGGGTAGGGCGTTCCACATTGATGTGGCATAATTGCGAAACGTGTTTAGACCCTTGTTTGAGCCGAATCTGGGTTTAACATGATTTGTGGAGCTCCCTCTGGTGTTGTGATCGTGGTATTCACTGACCTTTGGGAAGTATTTAGTCATGTACATGGGTACCTTGGTCGTGTAGTGTATCTTGTAGACCAGGCCCATTGCAAGTTGCTGTACTCTGTCGTCTACTCTAAGCCATCCTAGGTTGTCAAAGTGGGCAGGGGTGAGGTGGGTTCTAGGGGTAAGGTCAAGCAGTAGTCTGACCAGTTTGTTTTGAGATGTTTGTAATTTTGTTTTTAGCGCCTTTGAGGTGCTTTGGTACCATGAGGTGCAAGCATAGTCGTAGTACCCTTGAATGAGTGCTCCTGCTAGAGTCTTCAGGGTATTCTTGTTTACCAGTGAGGAGATCCGGTACAAGAAACGAGTTCGTTGGTTGACTTTTTTTATTACATTGGATGCCATTTTGTCACAGGAAAGATTTGCCTCTAGGATGGAACCCAGGTAGGTAATATCTTCTTTCCTTGTGACAATATTGTCACCCACTGTAACTGAGAAGCCGTCGGTCTTGCTGAGTTTGTTATTTGAACCGAAGAGAATGGACTCTGTTTTGCCCATGTGTAATGATAGTTTGTTATCAGCGAGCCATATGCAGATTTTGCTTAGTTCTGAGCTGAGGGTTTTTTCAACCTGTAATTTGTTCTTGTCAGAGACCAGCAGGGCTGAGTCGTCCGCAAACAGGAACAAGTTGCAGTCACAAGCTGACGACATGTCATTTGCATAAATTAGGAACAGTAGCGGACCTAGTATGCTTCCTTGTGGAACACCACAGTTTACTGTGAGGGGGGGGGATAGGGTACCGTTTACCTCCACCATCTGCTCTCTCCCCTCCAGGTAGGATTGCATCCAGCTCACTGATAGACTATCAAAACCAATTGCTTTTAGCTTGTCAATCAGAATGGTGTGATTGACAGTGTCGAAGGCCTTTTGTAGGTCCAGCATGACCATGCCGCAGTATTTGCCCGCGTCCACCTCTTGTTTGATGTGGTCGTTTAAATAGAGAAGGCATGTGTCAGTGGAGTGGGATGTTCTGAAGCCAGATTGGAATTCGTAGATTAGATTTTTTTCCGCAAGGTATTTTTCGACCTGTTCGTATACAATTTTTTCCATGACTTTCGAGATGGAGGTAAGGATAGAAACAGGGCGGTAGTTGCCTGGGTCTAATTTACTGCCTTTTTTGTGCAGAGGGGTCACTCTCGCAATTTTGAAGTCCTTGGGGACGTGTCCCTGTTTTATAGAGAGGTTTATTATGTGTGTGATGACTGGGGTGATGGCGGCTGCTGAGTCTCTGAGGAATTTGGAGGGGATGTTGTCATGGCCAGTGGCCTTGTTAGGTTGGAGGGCGCTCAGTTTTTTGAGTACCTCATCTGTTGTTACCATTTCCAGTTTGAAGTCGTCTTTGTGGACCCCTAGGTTTTTGTAGTAAGCTACTATGTGTTCTACCCCATAATGCCCTGAGTGGGAGGGTAGTTTGTTTACCAGTGTTGTGGCTATGTTTGTGAAGAAACTATTTAAGTAATTGGCTACATCCAGCTTTTCTGTGATGAGCGTGTTGTCCGTCTTTATGTTTATGTTTGAGAATCTGGTTTTAAGTTTTTTACTGCAGCCTAGTTGGTTATTGAGTAATTTCCAAAGTTCACGCGGTTTGTTTTTGTTTTCCTCGGTTTTGTCATTGATGAATTTTTTCTTTGCTGTTTTGATCATGGAGTTTACATCATTTCTTAGTCTGTTTCTTTGCAGTTTGAGTTCAGTCACGTGGGCTTGGAGTTCACTGCTCGTGCTTATGTTAAGCTTTGACTGACTTTTACGAAACTCAGAGCATTTTTTGTCTCTGGTTTTCATAGCGGTCAGTATTTCAGCGTGCATCCACGGCTCAGCGCGATTTTTTACCCTGGTGGTTCTTAGGGGGGCCATGTTGTTTAGTATCGTTGAAAATTTGGTTTTGAAGCCAAGCCATGTTTCTTCAACCAGTGTACCATTGAGCTCATCTGACCAGTCCAGACCCTCCAGTTCAAGGTTAAAGGCCTCGCTAGAGTAGGTTTTTAGGTCTCTAGATGTGACTGTTTTGTGACAGCCAGCCTTTTGTTTTAGCTTTTTGCGGGTACAGAATATCATATAATGATCACTTAACCCGCATGCTATAACCCCTTTATTGGCGATCTTGGACTTGTCAGAGGTCAGGATGAGGTCAATGGTAGTCTGAGTTGACTCACACACACGTGTGGGTTGTGTGATTAGTTGGCTGAGGCCGTGCAGATCACAAAACCTATTGTAGGATTTGAAGACGGGTGCATCTTTTTGTTGCATATCCGTGTTCCAATCCCCAATAAGAATCATTTCTGTATCCTCAACTCCAGCTAAGCACTCATCCAACACGTCATAAAAGCCATTTTGGTCTGGCGGTCTGTAAATTGTGCCGACTAGAACAGATTTAGCCCTTTCAAATAGAATTTCTACAAAAACAGTTTCAATAGCCTCATGATCTAGGTCTGTACGGTTAATAAATTTGGTGTCTTGATGGATGTACATACAGACACCTCCTCCATGCCTGTTCCTGTCATTGCGGACTAAAGAATAGTTCTCTAATTCAATTTCCGGGTCTGTTACTGATGGGTCCAGTTTGGTTTCTGAGAAACATATTATGTTTACCTTTCCGCTACTGAAATGATTTCTTATTTCTGCCAGTTTGTGCCTGAGGCTATTTACATTAAGATGAAAGATATGTAGTCCGTTTTTATCTGCTGTGTCGTCTATATCATTGAGATACAGGTAGGATTCTTCTTCTGTGGGAAGGGGGGGGGGCTCTGTGATGTCCGGAGGGGGGGTGGGGGATCCTAGTCCGTGTGGTTGATCTTGTGGCGGTAGGGATGGGGTCCTGTGTTCATTGATGTTAGGAGGGGGGGTGGGGATGATCCTTTGTCCTCTGCTGGTGAAAGGAGGGGGGGTGGGGGATCCTTTGATCAAGGTGGGTGTCCCGCGACGGGAGGGGGGTGGGGCTGTGTTGTTATTATTTGGACCGTGTGTGGGAGGGGGGGGGGTGTGAGATTCTTTGTCCTGTTGATCTGCTGGCGTCGCCTGGTGGTGGAATTCCGTGGGGAGGGGGCATGAGCCATGGGCTGTGTTTATTCCATCCCGCCGGCTCCCTGCTGTGGAGACGTCTCGTCCTCCCGTGTGTTCCTTTGCGGCGGCGCCGTGCGTGTTGATTGCTCCGGCCTCGGGTGGAAAGTAGGCATCCGAAGCCATCGTTGCATCCTGTAGTGCCAGACCCAGTCGTCGCGTCTGGGTTCGCGTCCTGACGGGGGTCCTGACTTGGCTGGGTCCGGGGTTGACAATGTTGTTGTTGTTGTTGAGAAGGATGTTGTTGTCGTTGTTGATCGCGACGGCAGTCATCACTGCTCCGGTGACGGGTGGAATGTATGCACCCGACGCCGGTGTTAGGATGTTGGTGTCGTTGAAAGGGATGTTGTTGTTATTATTGTTGATCGCGACGGTAGCCGTCACTATTTGTGGGAGCCTCTGATTCTTCACTTTCTGTTGTAGTCGTGTAGTCGGGCCCGGGTTTAATTTAATATCTCCCGCAAGTAGTAGATAAAGGATGATTATCGTCCTTCGATCTAGTTTACCTGCTGGGGGCATTTTCTTCCGCTCCGGATTTGCCGTTAGGAACCCGTGGATAGCTGCGGTTCCGATGGCCAGATGTTTCTGCTCCGAGCCGTCGAGGAGGTAAAAGTCATTGTGACTACCGCTTTCTCTTCCGATTTCTCTTTTATCCGTTTGGTTCGGCTTTCTTGATGAATTAAAGTAATCTGTAATCCATAGTAGGAAGATGATGAAATGTATGAAAAACCTTGTTGGTTTTCCGTGTTGATTGTAGTTGTTGCTGGAGTTCTTGCTGGAGCTCAGAGATTTGCGACCGTCCATGGCGAGAAGAACCTTAGTATGGTTGTCAATATCCCAATGTACCCAACCCCCCCCACCCAACCTCCTCCAATGTACAGTTTCTACGTCAAATGTATATACTCCCTTTTCTTGACTCCTTCTGTATCACAAACAGTACTGTATTTGCAAATCTGGTATGTCATAAATGTATAGATGTAGCAGTACTGACTATCTGTATGTCATGTATGTCATATATGTCTATATGAATTGAAAATGGGGGACCCTGATGGAAACAAGACAAACGTCTTTCTCAGGTCTGCATCCCCTTAACAATTGTATGTATTGAGCCGTACTGTATTGTACCCATTCTGCAATCTGTTAAATAAAGTTTTCATTCATTCATTCATACACCAGGGTCCCCCAGACCGGTCTTTGTCGAGACTCTTTGAGCTTTCTGTTGAGTAGCCACGTCTAGGAAGGAGAGGGTTAGTTAGGGTATGTGTTAGTTTCTTGATAGTAGATGTAGAAGTGAAATACTAGTTAATGTTTTATGGGGTTGCTATATGTTTTATTATGATGCTCTTATGTTTTTATTACGATGATCTATGTTTTATGATGTCTGACTGTCCATGTCCATGTGGAAATAAGTGCTTCCACTTTCTCATGTTTTTATCCATTGGATGCTGTCTTTTACTCCACAATAAAAAACGATAAATCAATCAAACCCTCAGAATCCATGACTGATCATAGAGCTTTGTATCTACATGCATACATACAAAGCTCAATAGAGCTAACATTCACCATGCTGGTTAACCTCTCTCTATTCCACTCTCCCTCATTTAGCAATGGGCGACTTTTGCCCGATCGTGGTTCCTGATCGATGGCAGGATGCAGCCGCCAGGGAAGATAGCCACCATGGTCGCTATCAGGCTGAAGGGGAAACACAAGCCCATCTACCATGCACTGAGTGAGTTAGCAGACACTACTACATCTACCATGTACTGAGTGAGTTAGCAGACAGATCACTAAACACAAGCCCATCTACCATGCACTGAGTGAGTTAGCACTGCAGACACTACTACATCTACCATGTACTGAGTGAGTTAGCAGACAGATCACTAAACACAAGCCCATCTACCATGCACTGAGTGAGTTAGCAGACACTACTACATCTACCATGTACTGAGTGAGTTAGCAGACAGATCACTAAACACAAGCCCATCTACCATGCACTGAGTGAGTTAGCAGACACTACTACATCGACCATGCACTGAGTGAGTTAGACAGATCACTAAAAGTGTTGACCTGCTATCCCCCCTAAATATCATCTACTGTTGACCTGCTATCTCCCCCATAAAGATCATCTACTGTTGACCTGCTATCCCCCATAAAGATCATCTACTGTTGACCTGCTATCTCCCTAAATAAATAGAATCTACTGTTGACCTGCTATCTCCCCTAAAGATCATCTACCGTTGACTTGCTATCTCCCCCCAAAGATCATCTACTGTTGACCTGCTATCTCCCCTGAAGATCATCTACTGTTGACCTGCTATCTCCCCTGAAGATCATCTACTGTTGACCTGCTATCTCCCTAAATAGAATCTACTGTTGACCTGCTATCTCCCCTGAAGATCATCTACTGTTGACCTGCTATCTCCCTAAATAGAATCTACTGTTGACCTGCTATCTCCCCTGAAGATCATCTACTGTTGACCTGCTATCTCCCTAAATAGAATCTACTGTTGACCTGCTATCTCCCCTGAAGATCATCTACTGTTGACCTGCTATCTCCCTAAATAGAATCTACTGTTGACCTGCTATCTCCCCTGAAGATCATCTACTGTTGACCTGCTATCTCCCTAAATAGAATCTACTGTTGACCTGCTATCTCCCCTAAAGATCATCTACTGTTGACTTCCTATCTCCCCCCAAATATCATCTACTGTTGACCTGCTATCCCCCCTAAAGAGCATCTACTGTTGACCTGCTACCCCCCTAAAGATCATCTATCCAATCCAACTTTATCCAATCCAACTTTATTTATAAAGCGCTTTAACAGCCACAGGGGCACAAAGTGCTGTACAGAGGGAGCATATTAAAAACTATAAGCAGCACTAAAAATAGATAAAAAATACAAGAGTACCAAAAAATTGAAGAAAAAAAAGGTAAACATAGGCAGCAATACAAATTTAAATAGATCAGAGTACTTAAAAAACATTTAAAAGCAAAGGACACAGTAACAAAACGATACAACAATAACACAGTAAGACAATAAGATCATAAAATCAACAAGCTACATGGTGTCGAAAGCCAGAGAGAAAATGTGGGTCTTAAGGAGGCCTCTGAAACGGGGCAGTGATGAGGCCTGCCTAATCTGCAGTGGCAGCTCGTTCCACATTTTGGGGGCGACAACGGAGAAAGCACGGCCCCCCCTGAGCTTACGCCTAGTTGTAGGCACTACTAGGAGCAGCTGGTCAGCTGACCTGAGAGAGCGAGAAGGTGTATAGACCTGCAACAGCTCAGAGAGGTAGGGTGGGGCCAGGTCATGAAGAGCTTTAAAAGCAAATAAAATAATTTTAAAATGAATCCTAAAGTACACGGGGAGCCAGTGGAGTGAGGATAAAATCGGTGAGATGTGGTCATATTTACGAGTGCCAGTTAAAAGACGCGCAGCGGCGTTCTGCACCATTTGAAGGCAAGCCACCGAGGATCCACTCACCCCTATATAAAGTGCATTGCAGTAATCCAGCCTAGTCGTCACAAATGCATGGATTACTGCTTCAAAATGCTGCGCCTGTAGGATGGGCTTAATTTTGGCCAGCTGCCTCAACTGGAAAAAAACTCGATTTGACCACGGCCTTGATCTGGCTGTCAAATTTAAGGTCTGGGTCGATTTTTACACCTAAGTTCTTTACTATTGGTTTGACATGTTGTGCCAGCGAACCCAGATCTAGCAGTGAGGTCACAGAGGGGCCACCAAAAACCATGACCTCCGTCTTTTTGTCATTAAAATTAAAAAAATTCAAGGCCATCCAGGATTTAATGTCATTGAGACATTTGGTCAGTGGCTCTATGGAAAAGGAGCCAGACTTTTTTAGTGGCATATAAATCTGGCTGTCATCAGCGTAGCAGTGAAAAGGAATGCCGTGCTTTCTGAGGATGGAACCAAGGGGCAATAAATAAATAGAGAACAGGACGGCGCCAAGTATCGAGCCCTGGGGTACACCGTACAATAGGGGGGCAGTAGTGGACACAGAGTCCTCGAGCTTGACACAAAAAGATCGATCTGCCAGGTAGGACATGAACCATTTAAGGGCTATGCCTCTGATGCCCACCCACTGTTCAAGGTGGGCAATTAAAATGTCATGGTCCACCGTGTCAAAAGCGGCCGACAGGTCTAAAAGGACCATCTACTGTTCTACTGATCTACTGTTTACCTGCTATCTCCCCCTAAAGATCATCTACTGTTGACCTGCTATCTCCCCCTAAAGATCATCTACTGTTGACCTGCTATCTCCCCTGAAGAGCATCTACTGTTGACCTGCTATCTCCCCTAAAGATCATCTACTGTTGACCTGCTATCTCCCCTAAAGATCATCTACTGTTGACTTGCTACCTCCCCCTTAAAGATCATCTACTGTTGACCAATGACCTGCTATCTCCCCCTAAAGATCATCTACTGTTGACCTGCTATCTCCCCCTAAAGATCATCTACTGTTGACCAGCTATCTCCCCCTAAAGATCATCTACTGTTGACCTGCTATCTCCCCCTAAAGATCATCTACTGTTGACCTGCTATCTCCCCCTAAAGATCATCTACTGTTGACCTGCTATCTCCCTAAATAGAATCTACTGTTGACCTGCTATCTCCCTAAATAGAATCTACTGTTGACCTGCTATCTCCCCTAAAGAGCATCTACTGTTGACTTGCTACCTCCCCCTTAAAGATCATCTACTGTTGACCTGCTATCCCCCCTAAAGATCATCTACTGTTGACCTGCTATCTCCCCCTAAACATCATCTACTGTTGACCTGCTATCTCCCCCTAAAGATCATCTACTGTTGACCTGCTATCTGCCCCATAAAGATCATCTACTGTTGACCAGCTATCTCCCCCTAAAGAGCATCTACTGTTGACCAGCTATCTCCCCCTAAATATCATCTACTGTTGACCTGATATCTCCCCCTAAAGATCATCTACTGTTGACCTGATATCTCCCCCTAAAGAGCATCTACTGTTGACCTGCTATCTCCCCCATAAAGATCATCTACTGTTGACCTGCTATCTCCCCCTAAATATAATTGGTCAGTTTGATTAGCAGTTGATCAGTTATTTCTCTGTGTTGATAATTGGTTATTTTAATCAACAGTTTGATGTTACTTAGTTTGTTTGATCAGCAGTTGATCAGTTGTTTCTCTAGTTATTTCTCTCCATTGCTCACAATGAGAATCCATGTGATCATAATAAATTATCATCACTGATAAACTGTGTTTTGTTCAAAGGAAGAAACACAGCATGGACACATACAACTAGGCTAGTAGTATGGTCACCTACATGTGGCTAAAAAGGGGTTTTTTGGTTGGATAATTTCCCATCATACAATTCCTTAGGACTTTCTTTCTCTCATTCAGAACATATTGAGTTTGTTTTTGTGGTTGTGTGTGTGAAGTTGACCCACATTTATGGGTAAAATGCCTGGACTACTGGACGTTACAGCATCATGAAGCCCTTGTTGCTATTGCATGGAGTAACCACACAGTGGCGATAGAGGATCAGAAGAGATTTCATGAATAACACTCGGTCTAAACTAAAGGATAAGCCTGCATCTTTGTCAGTCATCAGTCATTGTGTTTCAGATAAGATAAGGTACTCCTTTATTGATCCCCTTGGGGAAGAAGTTCAGAAGTGTCCAGGTAACTGTGAGGACCACATGTTAGTAATGGCACACAGGGAGGCCTGAGGGACATAGTGGAGGGTAGACCCACACCCTTTTAACCTACCGGTAATACATGTTAAGATTGAAATTCATAGTATAGATATAGCAAGTATAGTATCTGATTGATGCACATTACATGAAAACAAGCTCTCTTTGAGGAAATACAACAAAATATTACTGTTCTGAAAGATAATATAGAGGTTGTTCTTTTCCTTTATACAACGGCATGCAAATTTCTCGATTCTGATTGGCCATTCACACGTCTTTATTGGCAACAATCCACGGTCCTGGGCTCAGGACCCGCCCACAACCGAATCACATAACCCTCCCCGGCTCACTCCGGGAGAAAACAAGATCGCGGACAACAAATGGTTATGTTGAAAGCACCATAACGACTAAATATGAAGCGATTCTGTCGAGGGGAAATTTTGTGTTAGTCCTTTAAACAATGTTGGATGATGTAATTGATGGGTCTTAAGTCAATCTAGAACAAAAGAAAAATCGCGGTTTGATTGATAGATTAATTGATTGATTTAAATTTCTACTTCCTTCTTTCTACTGACTGCAGCGTTCTCTCTCACACTGTCCGACGCTGGCGTACCCACAAACACACACACACACATACACACACACACACACACACACACACACACATACACACACACACGCACGCACACACACACACACACTGTGACACACACACACACACACGCACACACACACACACACACACACACACACACACACTCCTGTCTGCAACAGCGGGGGAGTCAGACTGAGAGAGAAGCAGCGCTGTTTTAAGTGAGCATGGTCTATTGAATTGATTGATTGGTTGATTGCTAATTTTATTACTGTACCCCTGGTTTCCAACTGGTTAAGTTTAGGCTAAAAGAAATAAATAAAAAAATAGGGCGAAGAAAACGTTTTTTTCCTATAGGGCAAAGAAAACGTTTTAATTTGTTTTACCTACTTTATATAGAAGCATCTAAGAATGAAGTTCTATGGAAAGTAGGTCTGCATTCCCTTAACAATTGTGTGTATTGAGCCGTACTGTATTGTACCCATTCTGCATCTGGTAATAAAATTTTCAATCAATCATTCCAATAATACACAGTTGGATGTGTTAGTTGGTTGGATGCACTTCAAGCTGCTTCCACATGAGGCAACTTCTCTCAATCATTCCAATAATACACAGTTGGATGTGTTAGTTTGGTTGGATGCACTTCAAGCTGCTTCCACATGGAGGCAACTTGTCTTTTTTGTAGTTGTGGGAACTACTTTTTCTGGCGGATGGTTTTTTCAATAAATCTTCGATTAATGTGTGTTTATTGTATAGAAATAAGGTTGGATGAATCTGGCAGTTGTATAAAAGCTTTACACCACGTGCAGTCGTGGTTTGTGACCAATAAACCATGCCTAGGGGGGTCTAACGACCCTCGGCTGCGCCTCGGGCCTAACGACCACCCCTAGGCATGGTTTATTGGTCACAAACCACTCCTGCGTGTGATGTAATGCTTAAGTATATTATATATTGACTGTACATTATTATAATATATTGACTGTATATTATATATTGACTATATTATATATGGACTATATTATATATTGACTATATTATTATATATATTGACTGTATATTATATATTGACTATATTATATATTAACTGTACATTATATATTACATGTCAACGTTATGAACGAAGCTTAGAAGCTTCAAACTATTCGGTACAGCCCTAATGCTAACTGTATGAAGGAGTGGTCTTGTCTATTAACCACTATGCTAACTGCGCAGGTAACATAATGACCCTTCCTCCTTTTATAGTGTCCTCGACTGCCTCGCTGTTCTGCCTGTATCTCTGTGTGATGATCTGTCTTGTCTTCTCAGGTGACTGTGGTGACCATGTGGTGGTGGTGAACACCAGACACATAGCGTTCTCTGGGAACAAGTGGGAACAGAAGGTCTACTCCTCCCACACAGGGTAAACACACTGCCTTACAGAAAGTACTCACACGGGCCGTAGAGCTGTCCCCGAAGCCTGTTTTTGGGCTTCAAACTTCGTCAGGGTTTTTTGAACGGACGTATAGCACATTCAATTTACGTTTGGAAATATATTGCTGAAATGGGACAGTGGGACACAAAATGGCACCTAGATACCCCTATTTTTGATAACAACTTCTTACTTTTGGGAGGGAAACCAGCTACATTTCCCAATTGGCAAAGACAAGGTATTCACAAACTATCTGACATATACAGTGAATACGGTCTCAGATCCTTTCAAGAGCTCAAGCAAATCTTGTCCCTAGTTTTGTCCCTAGTAGTAGTACATCCTTCTTTTTTTATTTACAGTTGCACACTGCAATGCGCACTTATGGTGTCTCATGGAATCAGCCTTTACCAGTTCATCCTTTTAATGATGATAGTGAGTGGCATAAATGTTAAAAATGGTTTTGTTTCTGGGTTATATAATAAAATACAAGGAAAACTAAACAGAGCTACAGGTAATACCACTGTCCGGAACATAGATTTAAAGGATTACAACGCCTGCATAAATTGGCAGAATGTATGGGATAATATTCCGCTAACCTCTCGTAATTATAATAATCAATTAACTCATTACAAACTGATACAAAGATTTTATCTGTCACCCAGGAAACTCTGTCAAATCAAAATTTTACAAAGTCCCCTGTGTGCTTTATGTCCGCAAAAAGTCATAGGAACATGCATACATATGATGTGGGAATGTCCAGGAGTACTAGCTTTTTGGGCCAAGGTTGCATTATTTCTCACTAATATAACGGAGATAAACAAACCTTGTTTGCCACACATTTTATTATTAAACGATGACTCATCTCTAAAAATCACAACTGCAAGCAGGCAGGCTACACAGTATATGACTATACTGACGGACAATCTATATACTGAAAAGACACTTTTCTATGCCACTGTGGGAATTAATATAAAATGCTGATGTGAATGTTTCTTTCCTCTGAACTTGTTTAAAAAATAAAAGATAAAATTATTTTTTATTTATTTTTTTAATCTTTTCATGTACCCCCTGGGGACCACCCACGTACCCCTAGGGGTACGCGTACCCCCGGTTGGGAAACACTGGTGTAGACTATAGTGTAGACCTAGTAGTGTAGCCTATAGTGTAGACCTAGTAGTGTAGCCTATAGTGTAGACCTAGTAGTGTAGCCTATAGTGTAGCCTATAGTGTAGACCTAGTAGTGTAGCCTATAGTGTAGACCTAGTAGTGTAGACCTAGTAGTGTAGCCTATAGTGTATACCTAGTAGTGTAGCCTATAGTGTAGACCTAGTAGTGTAGACCTAGTAGTGTAGACCTAGTAGTGTAGACCTAGTAGTGTAACCTAGTAGTGTAGCCTATAGTGTAGACCTAGTAGTGTAGACCTAGTAGTGTAGACCTAGTAGTGTAGCCTATAGTGTAGACCTAGTAGTGTAGCCTATAGTGTAGCCTATAGTGTAGACCTAGTAGTGTAGCCTATAGTGTAGACCTAGTAGTGTAGCCTATAGTGTAGCCTATAGTGTAGACCTAGTAGTGTAGCCTATAGTGTAGACCTAGTAGTTTAGCCTATAGTGTAGACCTAGTAGTGTATCCTATAGTGTAGACCTAGTAGTGTAGCCTATAGTGTAGCCTATAGTGTAGACCTAGTAGTGTAGACCTAGTAGTGTAGCCTATAGTGTAGACCTAGTAGTGTAGACCTAGTAGTGTAGCCTATAGTGTAGACCTAGTAGTGTAGCCTATAGTGTAGACCTAGTAGTGTAGCCTATAGTGTAGACCTAGTAGTGTAGACCTAGTAGTGTAGCCTATAGTGTAGCCTATAGTGTAGACCTAGTAGTGTAGCCTATAGTGTAGCCTACAGTGTAGCCTATAGTGTATACCTAGTAGTGTAGCCTATAGTGTAGACCTAGTAGTGTAGACCTAGTAGTGTAGCCTATAGTGTAGACCTAGTAGTGTAGACCTAGTAGTGTAGCCTATAGTGTATACCTAGTAGTGTAGCCTATAGTGTAGACCTAGTAGTGTAGCCTATAGTGTAGACCTAGTAGTGTAGCCTATAGTGTAGCCTACAGTGTAGCCTATAGTGTATACCTAGTAGTGTAGCCTATAGTGTAGACCTAGTAGTGTAGCCTATAGTGTAGACCTAGTAGTGTAGCCTATAGTGTAGACCTAGTAGTGTAGCCTATAGTGTAGACCTAGTAGTGTAGACCTAGTAGTGTAGCCTATAGTGTAGACCTAGTAGTGTAGACCTAGTAGTGTAGACCTAGTAGTGTAACCTAGTAGTGTAGCCTATAGTGTAGACCTAGTAGTGTAGACCTAGTAGTGTAGACCTAGTAGTGTAGCCTATAGTGTAGACCTAGTAGTGTAGCCTATAGTGTAGCCTATAGTGTAGACCTAGTAGTGTAGCCTATAGTGTAGACCTAGTAGTGTAGCCTATAGTGTAGCCTATAGTGTAGACCTAGTAGTGTAGCCTATAGTGTAGACCTAGTAGTTTAGCCTATAGTGTAGACCTAGTAGTGTAGACCTAGTAGTGTAGCCTATAGTGTAGCCTATAGTGTAGACCTAGTAGTGTAGACCTAGTAGTGTAGCCTATAGTGTAGACCTAGTAGTGTAGCCTATAGTGTAGACCTAGTAGTGTAGACCTAGTAGTGTAGCCTATAGTGTAGCCTATAGTGTAGACCTAGTAGTGTAGCCTATAGTGTAGCCTATAGTGTAGCCTACAGTGTAGCCTATAGTGTAGACCTAGTAGTGTAGACCTAGTAGTGTAGACCTAGTAGTGTAGCCTATAGTGTAGACCTAGTAGTGTAGACCTAGTAGTGTAGCCTATAGTGTAGCCTATAGTGTATACCTAGTAGTGTAGCCTATAGTGTAGACCTAGTAGTGTAGCCTATAGTGTAGACCTAGTAGTGTAGACCTAGTAGTGTAGCCTATAGTGTAGCCTATAGTGTAGACCTAGTAGTGTAGACCTAGTAGTGTAGCCTATAGTGTAGACCTAGTAGTGTAGACCTAGTAGTGTAGCCTATAGTGTAGACCTAGTAGTGTAGCCTATAGTGTATACCTAGTAGTGTAGCCTATAGTGTAGACCTAGTAGTGTAGCCTATAGTGTAGACCTAGTAGTGTAGCCTATAGTGTAGCCTACAGTGTAGCCTATAGTGTATACCTAGTAGTGTAGCCTATAGTGTAGACCTAGTAGTGTAGCCTATAGTGTAGACCTAGTAGTGTAGCCTATAGTGTAGACCTAGTAGTGTAGCCTATAGTGTAGACCTAGTAGTGTAGCCTATAGTGTAGACCTAGTAGTGTAGACCTAGTAGTGTAGCCTATAGTGTAGACCTAGTAGTGTAGACCTAGTAGTGTAGCCTATAGTGTAGACCTAGTAGTGTAGCCTATAGTGTAGACCTAGTAGTGTAGCCTATAGTGTAGACCTAGTAGTGTAGCCTATAGTGTAGACCTAGTAGTGTAGCCTATAGTGTATACCTAGTAGTGTAGACCTAGTAGTGTAGCCTATAGTGTAGACCTAGTAGTGTAGACCTAGTAGTGTAGCCTATAGTGTAGACCTAGTAGTGTAGACCTAGTAGTGTAGCCTATAGTGTAGACCTAGTAGTGTAGCCTATAGTGTAGACCTAGTAGTGTAGACCTAGTAGTGTAGACCTAGTAGTGTAGACCTAGTAGTGTAGCCTATAGTGTAGACCTAGTAGTGTAGACCTAGTAGTGTAGCCTATAGTGTAGCCTATAGTGTAGACCTAGTAGTGTAGCCTATAGTGTAGACCTAGTAGTGTAGACCTAGTAGTGTAGACCTAGTAGTGTAGACCTAGTAGTGTAGCCTATAGTGTAGACCTAGTAGTGTAGACCTAGTAGTGTAGCCTATAGTGTAGACCTAGTAGTGTAGACCTAGTAGTGTAGCCTATAGTGTAGACCTAGTAGTGTAGACCTAGTAGTGTAGCCTATAGTGTAGACCTAGTAGTGTAGACCTAGTAGTGTAGCCTATAGTGTAGACCTAGTAGTGTAGCCTATAGTGTAGACCTAGTAGTGTAGCCTATAGTGTAGACCTAGTAGTGTAGACCTAGTAGTGTAGCCTATAGTGTAGACCTAGTAGTGTAGCCTATAAGACCTAGTAGTGTAGACCTAGTAGTGTAGACCTAGTAGTGTAGCCTATAGTGTAGACCCTAGTAGTGTAGCCCCTATCAGAGTAGACCTAGTAGTGTAGACCTAGTAGTGTAGACCTATAGTGTAGCCTATAGTGTAGACCTAGTAGTGTAGACCTAGTAGTGTAGACCTAGTAGTGTAGACCTAGTAGTGTAGACCTAGTAGTGTAGCCTATAGTGTAGACCTAGTAGTGTAGACCTATAGTGTAGACCTAGTAGTGTAGCCTAGTAGTGTAGCCTAGTAGTGTAGACCTAGTAGTGTAGACCTAGTAGTGTAGCCTATAGTGTAGACCTAGTAGTGTAGACCTAGTAGTGTAGCCTAGTAGTGTAGCCTATAGTGTAGACCTAGTAGTGTAGACCTAGTAGTGTAGCCTATAGTGTAGCCTATAGTGTAGACCTAGTAGTGTAGACCTAGTAGTGTAGCCTATAGTGTAGCCTATAGTGTAGACCTAGTAGTGTAGACCTAGTAGTGTAGCCTATAGTGTAGCCTATAGTGTAGCCTAGTAGTGTAGACCTAGTAGTGTAGACCTAGTAGTGTAGCCTATAGTGTAGACCTAGTAGTGTAGACCTAGTAGTGTAGCCTATAGTGTAGACCTAGTAGTGTAGCCTAGTAGTGTAGACCTAGTAGTGTAGCCTATAGTGTAGACCTAGTAGTGTAGACCTAGTAGTGTAGCCTATAGTGTAGACCTAGTAGTGTAGCCTAGTGTAGCCTAGTAGTGTAGACCTAGTAGTGTAGACCTAGTAGTGTAGCCTATAGTGTAGACCTAGTAGTGTAGACCTAGTAGTGTAGCCTATAGTGTAGACCTAGTAGTGTAGCCTATAGTGTAGACCTAGTAGTGTAGACCTAGTAGTGTAGACCTAGTAGTGTAGCCTATAGTGTAGACCTAGTAGTGTAGCCTAGTAGTGTAGACCTAGTAGTGTAGCCTATAGTGTAGACCTAGTAGTGTAGCCTATAGTGTAGACCTAGTAGTGTAGCCTATAGTGTAGACCTAGTAGTGTAGACCTAGTAGTGTAGCCTATAGTGTAGACCTAGTAGTGTAGACCTAGTAGTGTAGCCTATAGTGTAGACCTAGTAGTGTAGCCTATAGTGTAGACCTAGTAGTGTAGCCTATAGTGTAGCCTATAGTGTAGACCTAGTAGTGTAGCCTATAGTGTAGCCTATAGTGTAGACCTAGTAGTGTAGCCTATAGTGTAGACCTAGTAGTGTAGCCTATAGTGTAGCCTATAGTGTAGACCTAGTAGTGTAGCCTATAGTGTAGCCTATAGTGTAGACCTAGTAGTGTAGACCTAGTAGTGTAGCCTATAGTGTAGACCTAGTAGTGTAGCCTATAGTGTAGCCTATAGTGTAGACCTAGTAGTGTAGCCTATAGTGTAGACCTAGTAGTGTAGCCTATAGTGTAGCCTATAGTGTAGACCTAGTAGTGTAGACCTAGTAGTGTAGCCTATAGTGTAGCCTATAGTGTAGACCTAGTAGTGTAGACCTAGTAGTGTAGACCTAGTAGTGTAGCCTATAGTGTAGCCTATAGTGTAGACCTAGTAGTGTAGCCTATAGTGTAGACCTAGTAGTGTAGACCTAGTAGTGTAGCCTATAGTGTAGCCTATAGTGTAGACCTAGTAGTGTAGACCTAGTAGTGTAGCCTATAGTGTAGACCTAGTAGTGTAGACCTAGTAGTGTAGCCTATAGTGTAGACCTAGTAGTGTAGACCTAGTAGTGTAGCCTATAGTGTAGACCTAGTAGTGTAGCCTATAGTGTAGCCTATAGTGTAGACCTAGTAGTGTAGCCTATAGTGTAGACCTAGTAGTGTAGCCTATAGTGTAGACCTAGTAGTGTAGACCTAGTAGTGTAGCCTATAGTGTAGACCTAGTAGTGTAGACCTAGTAGTGTAGCCTATAGTGTAGCCTATAGTGTAGACCTAGTAGTGTAGACCTAGTAGTGTAGCCTATAGTGTAGACCTAGTAGTGTAGCCTATAGTGTAGACCTAGTAGTGTAGCCTATAGTGTAGACCTAGTAGTGTAGCCTATAGTGTAGACCTAGTAGTGTAGACCTAGTAGTGTAGCCTATAGTGTAGACCTAGTAGTGTAGACCTAGTAGTGTACCCTATAGTGTAGACCTAGTAGTGTAGCCTATAGTGTAGCCTATAGTGTAGACCTAGTAGTGTAGACCTAGTAGTGTAGCCTATAGTGTAGCCTATAGTGTAGACCTAGTAGTGTAGACCTAGTAGTGTAGCCTATAGTGTAGACCTAGTAGTGTAGACCTAGTAGTGTAGCCTATAGTGTAGACCTAGTAGTGTAGCCTATAGTGTAGACCTAGTAGTGTAGACCTAGTAGTGTAGCCTATAGTGTAGACCTAGTAGTGTAGACCTAGTAGTGTAGACCTAGTAGTGTAGCCTATAGTGTAGACCTAGTAGTGTAGCCTATAGTGTAGACCTAGTAGTGTAGCCTATAGTGTAGACCTAGTAGTGTAGCCTATAGTGTAGACCTAGTAGTGTAGCCTATAGTGTAGACCTAGTAGTGTAGACCTAGTAGTGTAGCCTATAGTGTAGCCTATAGTGTAGACCTAGTAGTGTAGCCTATAGTGTAGACCTAGTAGTGTAGACCTAGTAGTGTAGACCTAGTAGTGTAGCCTATAGTGTAGACCTAGTAGTGTAGACCTAGTAGTGTAGCCTATAGTGTAGACCTAGTAGTGTAGCCTATAGTGTAGACCTAGTAGTGTAGACCTAGTAGTGTAGCCTATAGTGTAGACCTAGTAGTGTAGACCTAGTAGTGTAGCCTATAGTGTAGACCTAGTAGTGTAGACCTAGTAGTGTAGCCTATAGTGTAGCCTATAGTGTAGACCTAGTAGTGTAGACCTAGTAGTGTAGACCTAGTAGTGTAGCCTATAGTGTAGACCTAGTAGTGTAGACCTAGTAGTGTAGCCTATAGTGTAGACCTAGTAGTGTAGCCTATAGTGTAGCCTATAGTGTAGACCTAGTAGTGTAGACCTAGTAGTGTAGCCTATAGTGTAGACCTAGTAGTGTAGACCTAGTAGTGTAGACCTAGTAGTGTAGACCTAGTAGTGTAGACCTAGTAGTGTAGACCTAGTAGTGTAGCCTATAGTGTAGACCTAGTAGTGTAGACCTAGTAGTGTAGCCTATAGTGTAGCCTACAGTGTAGCCTATAGTGTAGCTTATAGTGTAGACCTAGTAGTGTAGCCTATAGTGTAGACCTAGTAGTGTAGACCTAGTAGTGTAGCCTATAGTGTAGACCTAGTAGTGTAGACCTAGTAGTGTACCCTATAGTGTAGACCTAGTAGTGTAGCCTATAGTGTAGGCTATAGTGTAGACCTAGTAGTGTAGCCTATAGTGTGTGCAACTGTGAAGAAAACCCCCATTGGTTTAAACTTTAAACAGAATAAAAAATTTGAATGTTGATTTAGAATTCGAACGCCAACATAACGAACGAAGGTCCGGACGTTCGAACGTTTCAGCTCAGCCCTATGCCGTACAGAAAGTACTCACACAGGATAAATACTGCCGTACAGAAAGTACTCACACAGGATAAATACTGCCGTACAGAAAGTACTCACACAGGATAAATACTGCCGTACAGAAAGTACTCACACAGGATAAATACTGCCGTACAGAAAGTACTCACACAGGATAAATACTGCCGTACAGAAAGTGTACAGAAAGTACTCACACAGGATAAATACTGCCGTACAGAAAGTACTCAGACAGGATAAATACTGCCGTACAGAAAGTACTCACACAGGATAAATACTGCCTTACAGAAAGTACTCACACAGGATAAATACTGCCGTACAGAAAGTACTCACACAGGATAAATACTGCCGTACAGAAAGTACTCACACAGGATAAATACTGCCTTACAGAAAGTACTCACACAGGATAAATACTGCCGTACAGAAAGTACTCACACAGGATAAATACTGCCGTACAGAAAGTACTTACACAGGATAAATACTGCCTTACAGAAAGTACTGACACAGGATAAATACTGTACAGAAAGTACTGACACAGGATAAATACTGCCTTACAGAAAGTACTCACACAGGATAAATACTGCCGTACAGAAAGTACTGACACAGGATAAATACTGCCATACAGAAAGTACTCACACAGGATAAATACTGCCGTACAGAAAGTACTCACACAGGATAAATACTGCCGTACAGAAAGTACTGACACAGGATAAATACTGCCATACAGAAAGTACTCACACAGGATAAATACTGCCTTACAGAAAGTACTCACACAGGATAAATACTGCCGTACAGAAAGTACTCACACAGGATAAATACTGCCTTACAGAAAGTACTGACACAGGATAAATACTGCCTTACAGAAAGTACTCACACAGGGTAAATACTGCCGTACAGAAAGTACTCACACAGGATAAATACTGCCTTACTTGCCTTACAGAAAGTACTCACACAGGGTAAATACTGCCGTACAGAAAGTACTCACACAGGATAAATACTGCCTTACAGAAAGTACTGACACAGGATAAATACTGCCTTACAGAAAGTACTCACACAGGGTAAATACTGCCGTACAGAAAGTACTCACACAGGATAAATACTGCCTTACAGAAAGTACTCACACAGGGTAAATACTGCCGTACAGAAAGTACTCACAGGAAAAATACTGCCTTACAGAAAGTACTCACACAGGATAAATTCTGCCTTACAGAAAGTACTCACACAGGATAAATACTTCCTTACACAAAGTACTCACACAGGGTAAATACTGCCTTACAGAAAGTACTCACACAGGATAAATACTGCCTTACTGGTAGAATATTTGATGCCGCCAAACAATAACGCTTTTGTTTTGCTTTGATGTGAGGTCTGGAGGAATTCGCAGTATGACAAATTACTATATAGCACATGTATTATAACTATGTTATACTTGTTTTTTTCATTTTATTTAATTTCACACCTCTATTTAAACTCAAAGGGCAACGTTACATACAGTCGAGTGTACATAATTAAGCAAAAAAAAAAGGCATATAAAACCACACAGCATATAATATCAATTAGACTAGTAAGGATAACAATCAATTAACCCTTTGGTTGCCGAAAAACTGAGATCTACGTTTCTGTGGCCCAGCGCTTGAGTGCCGGAAACGTAGATCTACGTTTCTGTTTCGGTATTTCTTTTATTCGCTATTGCCATTCATAATTCATCGGCGCAGCCTGTGCATGCTGTACTGAATGTGTCTGAGATCGCAGACGGTCAATACCGCCACCTTGCGGCCGCTATTGCACTCCATTTGAAACGATGTAGTTTCTTTTCTCTACCGAGCTGCGGCGTGGGGGCAAAACAAGCGCTTGTAGGGATGGCTTGGACAACCGCCCGTTCATGTGCAATGCCGGATAACGTCGGAGACAGGATCGCTGTGGATATCTGGAATGGCGATCAGATAATTGGATTATTCTTTTTGCATGACATCAGAGACAAGGTAAGGACTCTATATTACCGATCTTGCGTTGATCTGATATTCTTTCCCCCACGATCGCTCTGTGTCTGTGTTTTATGTGTGTGTTGTGTCCCGTTGGTCACATCACGGCACGAATGGGCGCCCCGCTGCAAGCCCCCTTTCATCCGTACATGATGAAAGATAATACCGATAATATAGCGTTGATTTCAGATTGATTGTTGATCCAAGCAAGGAATGGCAACGTGATAAGTGAATTCCAATAAAACGCTGTTTTCGCGTCTTTTCATGAGATTACTCAGTTTACTCAGAATCACTGAAACTATACTCATATTCACCACGGTATAAAACGGAAATGTACGGATGAAAAAATTATCAGTTTTTTGCATGTTGACTGGAAGAAACTCAATGACAATCGAAAACGTTATTAGATCCATAGCTATAATATTTAATATAGTTTTTAGCACTGCAAACACGCCATTCTCTCCATTGAATAGAACGCTGGCACTGAAGGCCCACAGTGCCCCCTGCTGCCTGGCAATCAAAATGATAAAACACCTACAACTTGATTGACAAAGGTTGAAGATCAAGGTCTTAACACTAGCACAGCCATGGAGAAAATGCCACTGATTCCCGCCAGGAACGGGTCAGATGACCCGACAGCTTATATGAGAAATATGAGAAAAATAAACAGTGTAAACTATATAATTACCTCTGAATATAAAAATATGAGGTTTACCACAATGAAATGTAGGTTTGAGTGACAAAAAAAAATAAATAAATAAAAAAAAATATATATATTATTATTATTTTTTTGGATGGAAGAGCCACACATTGAGGGGCAAAGAGCCACATGCGGCTCGCGAGCCACCGGTTGGCCACCCCTGCGCTAGACGCTCGCAAAGTGCTGTGACTTTCGTCTGTTCCAACAGTGGAATAACGTTCTAATTACATTTTCCTGAAGTCATTTTGAAATTTCAGAAACCGTGCCACATAAAACGGGTACTTTTAGGAAAAGTCATTGAGTGACAGAGCTGGAGCTCGACCGAGTGACGAGGATACATTTATTGAAAATGCCTAGTAGGGCTCATGTGACCCCTTGTCGGCTGTGCTAGTGTTAAACTCTGAGGGGAGAATCTCAAGCGTTAAGGGCTGTTGGAGTTCATTCCATGAGCTAGAGGCAGTGTTGTAGTCGAGTCCGAGTCGAGTCCCCAGTGTTCGAGTCCAAGTCCGAGTCACCAAAGAAGAGCCTGAGTCGAGTGCGAGTCCAAGTCGTCAAGGTTGAGTCCACTCCACTTCACTCTGGCAGTCAAAGAGCTGACATCTCTACATTAAACATAAATGACACAGCGGTCACCGTTTCAAAGGGAGTTTATTTACAAAAAAAAGTCTCAGACTAGTCGTGTTACTGTGCTGTAATATCTGAAGACATAATGCTGAGTTGTCGAGGTGTTTAAAAGATGAAGTCCCTGCTCTTCTCTCTGAAGGTACCCCGGAGGCTTCAAACAGGTCACTGCTGCCCAGCTCCACCACAAAGACCCTACGGCTGTAAGTACATGTTTTCATACGGTTTGCATTATGGCTTCAAGCTCGTGGGGCTTATTTAGAGCGTCAGGTGCTCAGGGTTTCACTACTTTGAAGGATTACTTTAGACGGTACACAGTCTTTCATCCAAAATTCCTGTGATTTGCTTAGTTTTGGAGATACTTGTCATAGAGATATCTGCCATAGAGGTACTTGCTGTAGAGATACTTGCTGTAGAGATACCTGCTGTAGAGATACCTGCTGTAGAGATACCTGCTTTAGAGATACCTGCTGTAGAGATACCTGCTGTAGAGATGTCTGCTGTAGAGATACGTGCTGTAGAGATATCTGCTGTAGAGAGATACCTGCTGTAGAGATGTCTGCTGTAGAGATGTCTGCTGTAGAGATGTCTGCTGTAGAGAGATACCTGCTGTAGAGATGTCTGCTGTAGAGATACCTGCTGTAGAGATGTCTGCTGTAGAGATACCTGCTGTAGAGATGTCTGCTGTAGAGATGTCTGCTGTAGAGATGTCTGCTGTAGAGAGATACCTGCTGTAGAGATGTCTGTTGTAGAGATACCTGCTGTAGAGATGTCTGCTGTAGAGATACCTGCTGTAGAGATGTCTGCTGTAGAGATGTCTGCTGTAGAGATACCTGCTGTAGAGATACATGCTGTAGATATACCTGCTGTAGAGATACCTGCTGTAGAGATACCTGCTATAGAGACACCTGCTGTAGAGATGCCTGCTTTAGAGATGCCTGCTTTAGAGATACCTGTTGTAGAGATACCTGTTGTAGAGATACCTGCTGTAGAGATTTCTGCTGTAGAGATGTCTGCTGTAGAGATACCTGCTGTAGAGATGTCTGCTGTAGAGATACATGCTGTAGAGATACCTGCTGTAGAGACACCTGCTGTAGAGATGCCTGCTTTAGAGATACCTGCTGTAGAGATACCTGCTTTAGAGATACCTGCTGTAGAGATACCTGTTGTAGAGATACCTGCTTTAGAGATACCTGCTGTAGAGATACCTGCTTTAGAGATACCTGCTGTAGAGATACCTGCTTTAGAGATACCTGCTTTAGAGATACCTGCTTTAGAGATACCTGCTGTAGAGATACCTGCTGTAGAGATACCTGCTGTAGAGATGTCTGCTGTAGAGATACCTGCTGTAGAGATACCTGCTGTAGAGATGTCTGCTGTAGAGATACCTGCTGTAGAGACACATGCTTTAGAGATACCTGCTGTAGAGATGTCTGCTGTAGAGATACCTGCTGTAGAGATACCTGCTGTAGAGATGTCTGCTGTAGAGATACCTTCTGTAGAGATGTCTGCTGTAGAGATACCTGCTGTAGAGATACCTGCTGTAGAGATACCTGCTGTAGAGATACCTGCTGTAGAGATACATGCTGTAGATATACCTGCTGTAGAGATACCTGCTGTAGAGATACCTGCTATAGAGATGTCTGCTGTAGAGATACCTGCTGTAGATATACCTGCTGTAGAGATACCTGCTGTAGATATACCTGCTATAGAGACGCCTGCTGTAGAGATGCCTGCTTTAGAGATACCTGCTGTAGAGATTTCTGCTGTAGAGATACCTGCTGTAGAGATGTCTGCTGTAGAGATGTCTGCTGTAGAGATACATGCTGTAGAGATACCTGCTGTAGAGACGCCTGCTGTAGAGATGCCTGCTTTAGAGATACCTGCTGTAGAGATACCTGCTTTAGAGATACCTGGGCCTAACAAAAATAATAGTTGGTTTCAGGTTGGCTGTCAGTTTGGCCATGGGTAGGTAGGGAATTTATTTTATTTTATTTTTTTATTTTTTTATTTTAAAGGGATTTTTTTTTTTTTTGACACCACAGGTGCATGTACTCTGCCAAGATGTTTAATATCCATATATTGTTGCTTTTATAGTATTGAAGACATGGACAACTCCTTTTAAAACAGAACATTTATTTAAAGTGAAGTCTTCAATGTTAAACAGTGCATGAAAGACCAAATGCAGTCATTGACAACGTGCTTCTTCTGCCAGCTCCAATACAAACTTGGCAGCAGGGTTAAAACAGAACATGACAACGTGCTTCTTCTGCCAGCTCCAATACAAACTGGGCAGCAGGGTTAAAACAGAACATGACAACGTGCTTCTTCTGCCAGCTCCAATACAAACTGGGCAGAAGTATTAAAGTTCTGACATTCATGTACGTATTTAAAGCGCAGAACAATTGAAATGTCAGTTTATTTTTTATATAAAAATGTCAGACTGTCATTCACACCTTTTGTGCCAATATTCTGATCATTCAATGGAGAGATTGAAAGATGAGCTCTAGAAGTTGCCACTGCCCGTCAAATCAAAGAAGAAATATTTATGTATGTTATTAAAACGAGTCAGATCTAGGAATAGGATGAAATCCACAACCAGATATACCACGCCTCCGACTCCCAGCAAAAAGCTTTTATTATATTAAATACCACACATGTACTAAAGGTTCAAATACAAAGACACTGTACTACAAAAGTACAATGTACAAAGGTAGTACTAAAAATGCCACCCCTAAATATACTCACTAAATATCCCGACGTCAGAGAGCTGTGCAAATATTGTGAAATACTTGCTTTTTATATATTCTCATTCTTGACATGCCAGGACTGCACTTTTTTACTATTTAATTAAACTTGATTGTAAAAAATATTATCTCAAATTCATACTATTACAGAAACAGTGCTTGCATGAAAATGAAACGTACTATAATGTTCTGCCGTTGTGTGTGTCACTGTTAGCTGGGTGTGTGTTTCCGACCGGGAGAGATAGGGGGTGGCACCGGAAGTTAGTTTGTTGTCGTGGAATACACGTGTAAGCATGCATAGATATATAGAACACTAGATAGCTTAAGGCGGAGTCACCAGCGTCGCTGAACCGCCGCCATTTTGCTCCAGTCAGCCTTGAGTGAGGGTTATCGGTAGCTGAGCTGCCTGGAGCAAGATGGCCGCCCTACGACGACGTCGCTCTCCATTGGCCGGCAGCGCGGGCTATCTAGTGGCTATCTATATCTATGTAAAGCATGTAGCTGTGTGTGATGACGAGCGAGGTATTCACCTGTATGTAACCGATATCAATGGAATTAAACAACCCCAAAGAAGCATAAACCCCTCCTCATTCTTCATAACAATTAGTATGGCAGAACGATACAGTACATACAGACAGACTCGTTCCATTTGAGTAAAATAGTTAACTCACCGTCACCAATTCTGAGCCTTGGTTTGTGCTCGCCTGGACAGAAAACCCCACTCGCCTGGTTTGGAGGCTCTTGATGATGGAATTCATCAACTCGTCTTTTTTATTTTGTTCAGTTCTCAGCGGAGGCAAATGTATACGTTGCTGTGCACGAAACAGCAAGTCGAAGGCAGACTGGCTTGTGGAGGGTACAGGTTCTGGCGCTGGAGCCTTGCACTTCAGTGCCAAGTACTTGAATTGAAATAAGTTTAACACGGCGCCATTAGCTTGTAGCTTGCGGCCATTTGCTGGAGTCTGGCGCTCTCTACTGGAACAAAGGGCGCTCTACAAAATGCGTATTTTTTTCCGCCAATAGAAACTCCCATAAAATAAATTGGGTCGCACATAAATCTGCAGGGTCGGTCGGCAACCTGAAACCAACCATTATTTTTGTTAGGCCCTGCTGTAGAGATACCTGTTGTAGAGATACCTGCTTTAGAGATACCTGCTTTAGAGATACCTGCTTTAGAGATACCTGCTTTAGAGATACCTGCTGTAGAGATACCTGCTGTAGAGATGTCTGCTGTAGAGATACATGCTGTAGAGATACCTGCTGTAGAGACTAGTGTTGTCACGATACTGGAATTTCGACTTCGATACGATACCTTGAAAAGTATCGATACTTTCGATACTTTCAATACCAAAAAAAAAATTTATTATAATTTTTTTTTTATTATAATTTTTTTTTTTTTTTTTACAAATTTTGCTTTTGTTGCTGGTTGATTCTCCTCAGCTTCTCTCTGGTACTATACGAGAAGATAAATACACTTTTAAAACCCTTTGTTTATCTTTAGATCAGAGAGAGAAAGAGAGAGTGGCTGCTGGAGATTTTAGGTCTACTGACTGAGCGCACCGAAAACAAGGGTGAGAGAGAGAGAGGGAGAGAGAGAGAGAGAGAGGGAGAGAGGGAGAGAGAGGGAGAGAGAGAGAGAGAGAGAGCTCCGTAGCTGAGCAGGATCGCATTTTGTCAACACACTGGGACCTGGAGGAAGCGATATAAGGAAACGAATTGCCAATAAATGTGAAGTTATCTTTGAACCTGTTGTCAAGCGTCTTCAATATACCCCCCCTCCTCACTAATGGAACTGGTGTTGCAGAGTCACGTTAGTTAGTTAGACACTGTAGTTTAGCGTTAGCTGAACGGCTAACTGGCATTAGCCACTGAGGCTACTAGCGTTAGCCACAATAGCCAGTTGATCAATTCTATTCATGTCTCCTCCTCGACTTCCACTCCGCTCGACCGAACGTTGGAAACGGGGTAGTTGTGTCGAGTTCATGCGTGTACTGGTGTAGTGGGCTCGGCTTGACGTTACTCCGTTTCCATGAAGTAATAGGTGGCCAGCTAGCTAGCATTAAGCTAACGGAGGAACGACAGCTAACGTTGGCTAATAATAGCGTTGTTTACAAACTGAAGACAGGGCTGCGCTGCCCGGGGGAGGAGGCTGCAGTAAGCTTGTGTCTGTTGCTCTGAGCGAGGAGGAGGAGGCGGAAGCGCAAGGCTCTGGCAGCGCGTCTGTCAACAACTTGCGGGAGCAAGCCAGCTGGTACCGATACTGCAGAAAGTATCGGTACTTCGGGAAATGAGTATTGAAGCCGTTTTAAATATTCAGTATCGATATGTATCGATACTTCGATATTTTTGACAACACTAGTAGAGACACATGCTTTAGAGATACCTGCTGTAGAGATGTCTGCTGTAGAGATACCTGCTGTAGAGATGTCTGCTGTAGAGATACCTGCTGTAGAGATGTCTGCTGTAGAGATACCTGCTGTAGAGATACCTGCTGTAGAGATACCTGCTGTAGAGATGTCTGCTGTAGAGATGTCTGCTGTAGAGATACCTGCTGTGGAGACACCTGCTGTAGAGATGTCTGCTGTAGAGATATCTGCTGTAGAGACACCTGCTGTAGAGATACCTGCTGTAGAGACACCTGCTGTAGAGATACCTGCTGTAGAGATACCTGTTGTAGAGATACCTGCTGTAGAGATGTCTGCTGTAGAGATACCTGCTGTAGAGATATCTGCTGTAGAGATATGTGCTGTAGAGATGTCTGCTGTATCTGTACAGCAGATATCTGCAATGACTAAAGACTTCTTCAAAGTCCAGTTTAATCTAATCTTAATCTTAATCGTAATGCCAGTACCTTGGTCAGGGGACCAACTCCAGCTGTAATACCAGTACCTTGGTCAAGGGACCAACTCCAGCTGTAATGCCAGTACCTTGGTCAGGGGACCAACTCCAGCTGTAACACCAGTACCTTGGTCAAGGGACCAACTCCAGCTGTAATGCCAGTACCTTGGTCAGGGGACCAACTCGAGCTGTAATGCCAGTACCTTGGTCAAGAGACCAACTCCAGTTGTAATGCCAGTACCTTGGTCAAGGGACCAACTCGAGCTGTAACACCAGTACCTTGGTCAAGGGACCAACTCGAGCTGTAACACCAGTACCTTGGTCAAGGGCAATGGCAGGAAACCTAGCATGTCTTTATTGGTTATGATATTATTATACTGAGTGGTGGTTTGTGTTCATCACCAGATGGTTTGCCAGCCTCTTGAATTAGTATGTGGCTCTGCTGTGTGAGCCAGCTACAGGGATTAGTGCCGCTGAGGAAATCCATGACGCGATGAGGAGGTTTCTCTCGTTTGACACTCATCCCTCCTTATCTACAACTCCTGCATGTTAATGTGGAGCCCAGAGGATGAGAGAACCCCCAGCAGGCTGGAGGAGGAGGGAGGGGGGGGGGGGGTCTCTCAACAGGGGAATGCTAGAGGAAGGATAATCCTGGGTTTTGGTTTAGCTGCATTATTCATGTTTTCATGTGTGTTAGAGGAAGAGTTGAGCCTGTCTGCCTCCCAACACACACCGATGGCTGTATTTGACCTAAATACTTGACAAACCGCTGGCTATTGAATCCCATGTTAGTGCCGTCAGTAACACAGACCCTGAGATAGTGAGCCAACGTCGGGTCTTTGTTGCCTTTTGAACCCGGAGGCCTAGTAAGACCCACAGTAGTTTTTTTTTGGCTTCCTGTTCGTCTTTTAATGTGAAATAATCCACGCTTTACCGCAAATAATCGGTAAACATGTCTAACATCAGTTGTGTGTCTTGATTCTTAGGGCTCTGACTGTAGATCTGGGGCGACAGTGGCTCAGGAGGTAGAGCCGTCGTCTGGTAATCCGGAGGTTTCCGGTTTGATTCCCGCTCTTCCCGGGCAGTGTGTTGGAAGTGTTCTTGAGCAAGACACTTAACCCCTAACTACTCCAGTTGTAATGTATGTAATGCCAGTACCTTGGTCACGGGGCAGTGGCAGGAGTATATACTCTGCCTGTATGGTGTGGGAGGTAATGCATGTTATGATATCCTGTTCTGGGCTTTTTGCAACCCAGCCAAGCCTCTGACCACAGGCCTGTCTTTTTGACCGCACTTTAGCAGGAATGAGGTTTGGAGGCCCGGGGGGAGAAGACGAAATGGAATTGGATGAATAAAATAAAACGTAGTGAGATTCGCGTCGGCACCACCCGTGTCGAATAATCCCCTATCCGGTTTTATCGTCCAATATTTCTGTCTAATGAAATCTCTTTCCAAGCTCATGACTCTGGTTGGGACGACACAGTGGCTTCGGAGGTAGAGTTGGCCCACGACAGCGAGTCGCGCTGAGTAGCGATCAGGACGATGCCGTCTGAAGTGTGGCAACATTTAGAGAAGTTGGAGGGCAATACATTTGTTGTTTGCAACGTATTGTAAAGCGAAACTACCGTTTTCAGGTAACGCTACCAATTAAAAAAAATAAATCGATAATAATAATGTATTCAAAAATATCGATATTTATCGATAATTTTGTCCCGATTTATCGATTCTTCCAAATTCTTCCTCTGTCTCACCTCCACCCTGTCTCTCTGTCTCACCTCCACCCTGTCTCTCTCTCTCTCCTCCACCCTGTCTCTCTGTCTCACCTCCACCCTGTCTCCCTGTCTCTCTGTCTCACCTCCACCCTGTCTCCCTGTCTCACCTCCACCCTGTCTCTCTGTCTCACCTCCACCCTGTCTCACCTCCACCCTGTCTCTCTGTCTCTCTGTCTCACCTCCACCCTGTCTCTCTGTCTCTCCTCCACCCTGTCTCCCTGTCTCTCTGTCTCTCCTCCACCCTGTCTCTCTGTCTCTCTGTCTCACCTCCACCCTGTCTCTCTGTCTCACCTCCACCCTGTCTCCCTGTCTCACCTCCACCCTGTCTCTCTGTCTCTCCTCCACCCCGTCTCTCTGTCTCACCTCCACCCTGTCTCACCTCCACCCTGTCTCCCTGTCTCACCTCCACCCTGTCTCTCTGTCTCACCTCCACCCTGTCTCACCTCCACCCTGTCTTCCTGTCTCACCTCCACCCTGTCTCCCTGTCTCACCTCCACCCTGTCTCCCTGTCTCACCTCCACCCTGTCTCACCTCCACCCCGTCTCTCTGTCTCTCCTCCACCCCGTCTCTCTGTCTCTCTGTCTCACCTCCACCCTGTCTCCCTGTCTCACCTCCACCCTGTCTCTCTGTCTCACCTCCACCCTGTCTCTCTGTCTCACCTCCACCCTGTCTCTCTGTCTCACCTCCACCCTGTCTCTCTCTCTCTCCTCCACCCTGTCTCTCTGTCTCACCTCCACCCTGTCTCCCTGTCTCTCTGTCTCACCTCCACCCTGTCTCCCTGTCTCACCTCCACCCTGTCTCTCTGTCTCACCTCCACCCTGTCTCACCTCCACCCTGTCTCTCTGTCTCTCTGTCTCACCTCCACCCTGTCTCTCTGTCTCTCCTCCACCCTGTCTCTCTGTCTCTCTGTCTCACCTCCACCCTGTCTCTCTGTCTCACCTCCACCCTGTCTCCCTGTCTCACCTCCACCCTGTCTCTCTGTCTCTCCTCCACCCCGTCTCTCTGTCTCACCTCCACCCTGTCTCACCTCCACCCTGTCTCCCTGTCTCACCTCCACCCTGTCTCTCTGTCTCACCTCCACCCTGTCTCACCTCCACCCTGTCTTCCTGTCTCACCTCCACCCTGTCTCCCTGTCTCACCTCCACCCTGTCTCCCTGTCTCACCTCCACCCTGTCTCACCTCCACCCCGTCTCTCTGTCTCTCTGTCTCTCCTCCACCCCGTCTCTCTGTCTCTCTGTCTCACCTCCACCCTGTCTCACCTCCACCCTGTCTCTCTGTCTCTGTCTCTCTCTCTCTCCTCCACCCTGTCTCACCTCCACCCTGTCTCTCTGTCTATGTCTCTCTCTCTCTCTGTTTCTCTCTCTCCTCCACCCTGTCTCACCTCCACCCTGTCTCTCTCTCTCTCCTCCACCCTGTCTCACCTCCACCCTGTCTCTCTGTCTCTCCTCCACCCTGTCTCACCTCCACCCTGTCTCTCTGTCTCACCTCCACCCTGTCTCTCTGTCTCACCTCCACCCTGTCTCTCTGTCTCACCTCCACCCTGTCTCTCTCTCTCTCCTCCACCCTGTCTCACATCCACCCTGTCTCTCTGTCTCTCCTCCAGTTAATGAAGTTGACGTGTTATGGAATGTTGCCCAGGAACCTGCACAGACGCACCATGATGCAGAGACTGCACCTCTTCGCTGACGATGTAAGTCTCTCTCTCTCTGTTCTGTTTTCTCTCTCTCTTTCTTTCTCTCTCTTTCTCTATTTGTCTCTCTTTCTATCTCTTTATTTCTCTCTTTATCTCTCTCTCCCTCTCTCTCTCTTTCTTTCTCTCTTTTGTCTATTTTTCTCTTTCTTTTTCTCTCTTTCTCTCTATCTCTCTCTCTCTCACACACAAACTGTGGGAATATAAATGACATCATTATTTCTCTCTTCTCTTCTACCTCTATTCCATCATCTCTCCTTTCACTCATCTTCCAATTCTTCCAGATGGTGACCTCTCTCTCCTCTCTCTCCTCTCTCTCCTCTCTCTCTCCTCCAGGTGCTTCCAGATGGTGACCTCCGCTCTCTCCTCTCTCTCTCTCCTCTCTCTCCTCTCTCTCCTCTCTCTCCTCTCTCTCTCCTCTCTCTCCTCTCTCTCTCCTCCAGGTGCTTCCAGATGGTGACCTCCGCTCTCTCCTCTCTCTCTCTCCTCTCTCTCCTCTCTCTCTCCTCCAGGTGCTTCCAGGTGATGGCCTCCTCTCTCTCCTCTCTCTCTCCTCCAGGTGCTTCCAGATGTTGACCTCTCTCTCTCTCCTCTCTCTCTCCTCCAGGTGCTTCCAGATGTTGACCTCTCTCTCTCTCCTCCAGGTGCTTCCAGATGGTGGCCTCTCTCTCTCTCCTCCAGGTGCTTCCAGATGTTGACCTCTCTCTCTCTCTCCTCTCTCTCTCCTCCAGGTGCTTCCAGATGGTGACCTCTCTCTCTCTCCTCCAGGTGCTTCCAGATGATGACCTCCTCTCTCTCCCTCCTCTCTCTCTCTCCTCTCTCCCTCCTCTCTCTCCTCCAGGTGCTTCCAGGTGATGGCCTCCTCTCTCTCCTCTCTCTCCCTCCTCTCTCTCTCCTCCAGGTGCTTCCAGATGATGACCTCCTCTCTCTCCCTCCTCTCTCTCTCTCCTCTCTCTCCCTCCTCTCTCTCCTCCAGGTGCTTCCAGATGATGACCTCCTCTCTCTCCCTCCTCTCTCTCTCTCCTCTCTCCCTCCTCTCTCTCCTCCAGGTGCTTCCAGGTGATGGCCTCCTCTCTCTCCTCTCTCTCCCTCCTCTCTCTCTCCTCCAGGTGCTTCCAGATGATGACCTCCTCTCTCTCTCTCCTCTCTCCCTCCTCTCTCTCTCCTCCAGGTGCTTCCAGATGATGACCTCCTCTCTCTCCCTCCTCTCTCTCCCTCCTCTCTCTCCTCCAGGTGCTTCCAGGTGATGGCCTCCTCTCTCTCCTCTCTCTCTCTCCTCTCTCTCCCTCCTCTCTCTCTCCTCCAGGTGCTTCCAGATGATGACCTCCTCTCTCTCCTCTCTCTCTCTCCTCTCTCTCTCTCCTCCAGGTGCTTCCAGATGATGACCTCCTCTCTCTCCTCTCTCTCTCTCCTCTCTCTCTCTCCTCCAGGTGCTTCCAGATGATGACCTCCTCTCTCTCCTCCTCTCTCTCCTCTCTCTCTCTCCTCTCTCTCTCTCCTCTCTCTCTCTCCTCCAGGTGCTTCCAGATGATGGCCTCCTCTCTACCTCTCCTCCAGGTGATAACCCCCTCTCTCTCTCTCCTCCAGGTTCTCCCAGAGGAGATCCTGGCCAACCTGACAGAGGAGCTCCCTCAGCCCCGAAGGATCCCCAAGAAACTCAACGAGTTCACCCAGGAGGAGATCGAGGCTTTCCCCAGGCTCTTTACCCTGTATGTACACACACACACACACACACACACACACTCACACTCACACTCACACACACACACAGAGAGAGAGAGAGACTTCTCATAAACACAGAACTAGTATAGGTTACTGTCATCGTTCAGCTGTCTGATGGAGTCCGGTACTAACACTGTGTGGCCAGAAGGGGGTGCTGTTGATCCGTGGCGTTGCTACAGATGGTGACATACTTCTTCTCCACATTCCCATTCAATCAGAAACACTTTATTCACCATGGGGGGTATTTAACGTGTTCTGAGGAGGCTTCCTGCCAAAGCAGATTACCGCCACGTCAGCCCGTTTATTTTAGGGACGGCTGGCTTCGGCAGGAATCAAACCCCTAACTCCGGCAGTGTTGGTGCCATAATCTACCCATGAATGGTAAATGGACTGCATTCATATAGCGCTTTTATCCAAAGCGCTTTACACATTATGCCTCACATTCCCCCATTCACTCCCACATTCACACACCGATGGCGGAGGCGACCATGCAAGGTGCCGGCCTGCTCATTGGGAGCAGTTAGGGGTTAAGTGTCTTGCTCAACCTCCTCAGCCACTGAGCCCCACAGCTACACAGGGAATGGAACCATCAACCCTGACAGTGTTAGTGCCATGCTTTATCCATTGAGGCACACAGGGAATGGAACCCCCAACCCTGGTAATGCTAGTGCCATGCTCTACCCATTGAGCTACACATGGAATGGAACCGCCAACCCTGACAGTGTTAGTGCCATGCTCTACCCACTGCGGTACGGCACTGGTCCATTGTCTTCAGCTGGAGGTGGTCTGCGGTACAGTACTGGTCCATTGTCTTCAGCTGGAGGTGGTCTGCGGTACGGTACTGGTCCATTGTCTTCAGCTGAAGGTGGTCTGCGGTACAGTACTGGTCCATTGTCTTCAGCTGGAGGTGGTCTGCGGTACAGTACTGGTCCATTGTCTTCAGCTGAAGGTGGTCTGCGGTACAGTACTGGTCCATTGTCTTCAGCTGGAGGTGGTCTGCGGTACAGTACTGGTCCATTGTCTTCAGCTGAAGGTGGTCTGCGGTACAGTACTGGTCCATTGTCTTCAGCTGGAGGTGGTCTGCGGTACAGTACTGGTCCATTGTCTTCAGCTGAAGGTGGTCTGCGGTACGGCACTGGTCCATTGTCTTCAGCTGAAGGTGGTCTGCGGTACAGTACTGGTCCATTGTCTTCAGCTGGAGGTGGTCTGCGGTACAGTACTGGTCCATTGTCTTCAGCTGGAGGTGGTCTGCGGTACAGTACTGGCGTCTGTGTGCGTCTCATCACAGTCCTAAAGGCTACCAAGGCTTTAAAGGAACACACCAACATTATGGGACATGCGCTTACCATCTTCTCCAGAGTCAGATAGATACCAATCTCCTCTCTGTGCGTTCAGTAGAAAGCTATTCAGCTGCAAGCTAGCCTAGCTTAGCACAAATTAATGGAATCGGATATGGATCGTTTCTGTGGATGGAGTTTCAACTATCACTTTGGTTATTAAAAGTGGAACGTCCTTGATATAGAGGCTCGAAACAATCGGAATCTGATGCAAAAGGTTTATTTGCGCATCACAAAGTTCCACAGCAGATAAACTGAGTCAGCAAACGGGGTTTGAGACTGACTTCTCCTTCCCACGTGTCCCAGCTTGTATACAGCTTTTATATTTTAAATGCTGAGTCTGAGGTTCCGAGAGATAAAGGTTTCAAGGCCAGGTTGTGCTTCCCAGGAGCTGAGCTCATGTACCTGGTAAATGGCTGCTTTTTTATATAGCGCTTTTATCCAAAGCGCTTTACAATTTGTTACTCACATTTTTACCCGTTCACTCGCACATTCACACACCGACGGTGGAGGCAACCGTGCAAGGTGCCAACCTGCTCATCGGGAGCAATTAGGGGTTAAGCGTCTTGCTCAAGGGCACATCGACACGCTGAGCGGGAATCGAACCGGGAACCTCCGGATTGCCAGACGACTGCTCTACCTCCCGAGCCACTGGCACACCACCCCTCTACCTGGTCACACCACCCCTCTACCTGGTCCCCTCTACCTGGTCACACCGCCCCTCTACCTGGTCACACCACCCCTCTACCTGGTCACACCGCCTCTCTACCTGGTCACACCACCCCTCTACCTGGTCACACCGCCCCTCTACCTGGTCACACCGCCCCTCTACCTGGTCACACCACCCCTCTACCTGGTCACACCACCCCTCTACCTGGTCACACCACCCCTCTACCTGGTCACACCACCCCTCTACCTGGTCACACCACCCCTCTACCTGGTCACACCGCCCCTCTACCTGGTCACACCACCCCTCTACCTGCTCACACCACCCCTCTACCTGGTCACACCGCCCCTCTACCTGGTCACACCGCCCCTCTACCTGGTCACACCACCCCTCTACCTGGTCACACCACCCCTCTGCCTGGTTACACCACCCCTCTGCCTGGTCACACCACCCCTCTACCTGGTCACACCACCCTCTGCCTGGTCACACCACCCTTCTACCTGGTCCCCTCTACCTGGTCACACCACCCCTCTACCTGGTCACACCACCCCTCTACCTGGTCACACCACCCCTCTACCTGGTCACACCACCCCTCTACCTGGTCACACCACCCCTCTACCTGGTCACACCACCCCTCTACCTGCTCACACCGCCCCTCTGCCTGGTCACACCGCCCCTCTACCTGGTCACACTGCCCCTCCACCTGCTCACACCACCCCTCTACCTGCTCACACCGCCCCTCTACCTGCTCACACCGCCCCTCTACCTGGTCACACCACCCCTCTACCTGGTCACACCACCCCTCTGCCTGGTCACACCGCCCCTCTGCCTGGTCACACCGCCCCTCTACCTGGTCACACCACCCCTCTACCTGGTCACACCGCCCCTCTACCTGGTCACACCGCCCCTCTACCTGGTCACACCGCCCCTCTACCTGGTCACACCGCCCCTCTACCTGGTCACACCGCCCCTCTACCTGGTCACACCACCCCTCTACCTGCTCACACCGCCCCTCTACCTGGTCACACCACCCCTCTACCTGGTCACACCGCCCCTCTACCTGGTCACACCACCCCTCTGCCTGGTCACACAGCCCCTCTGCCTGGTCACACCGCCCCTCTACCTGGTCACACTGCCCCTCTACCTGCTCACACAGCCCCTCTACCTGGTCACACTGCTCCTCTACCTGCTCACACCGCCCCTCTACCTGGCCCCCTCTACCTGCCTGCTCACACCACCCCTCTGCCTGGTCACACCGCACCTCTACCTGGTCACACAGCCCCTCTACCTGGTCACACTGCTCCTCTACCTGGTCACACCGCCTCTCTACCTGCTCACACCACCCCTCTACCTGGTCACACCGCCCCTCTACCTGGTCCCCTCTACCTGGTCACACCACCCCTCTACCTGGTCACACCACCCCTCTACCTGGTCCCCTCTACCTGGTCACACCACCCCTCTACCTGGTCACACCACCCTCTACCTGGTCACACCGCCCCTCTACCTGGTCACACCGCCCCTCTACCTGGTCACACCACCCCTCTACCTGGTCACACCGCCCCTCTACCTGCTCACACCACCCCTCTACCTGGTCCCCTCTACCTGGTCACACCGCCCCTCTACCTGGTCACACCACCCCTCTACCTGGTCACACAGCCCCTCTACCTGGTCCCCTCTACCTGGTCACACCACCCCTCTACCTGGTCACACCGCCCCTCTACCTGGTCACACAGCCCCTCTACCTGGTCACACCACCCTCTACCTGGTCACACCGCCCCTCTACCTGGTCACACCACCCCTCTACCTGGTCACACCGCCCCTCTACCTGGTCACACCGCCCCTCTACCTGCTCACACCGCCCCTCTGTCCTGGGTGGTCCGTGCAGCACTTGTCCCATACCTCTTTTTTCTGAGGCTCCAAGAAACAAGGGTGTTGAGGCCATGTTATCCCAGGAGCTGTGCTCCCATTGCTGATCGGATCAGTGCCGCCCTGGGGGGCCCACGACTCCCCACCAATACAACCGACTCGGCTCCGATCTGCTTTTTATTTCTTCATAAATGTGTGCAGCCGGATAGCTTTCTGCTAAACGCACAAGGAAATTGGTGTCTTATCTTCTGGTCTGACTCTGGAGAAGACGGTAAAGCGCATTTCTCATAATGTTGGCATGTTCCTTTTTTAAGATGGTGGATCTTTTCCTGGTTGTCTAAACAAGTAGTCAAAACAGGGTTAGGGTTAGGTTCATTGCTCCTAGAATCTTTAACGGGGAGGGGGTGGAGAGCCCTTTCTTAGATTGGTTACCTTTTTTTGTTTACATGATTTTAAGTGGAGAGGATGATCCACTAAAATCTATATGCAGAAATACATGAAGTAACACTTTCTAAGAGGACACCTTCTGCACGGCATTGTAAACGGGCAGGGCTCAAGCCCCACTTTGGTCCCTATCTGAGCACATGCCTATAAGGGAGCACTGATCCAGAATCAGTCTCATTCTGTTAGTTTGATGGGGGGGTTAATGACCACAGATTAGCATCCCCTACTTCTGGGAGCTTTGTGGATATGCACCCAGATTTTGTCATAAAGACTTAATAAGCACATAATGTTTTGCAAACCTATGTCTAGTAAGTGTTATTAAAATCTCTTATCAATAGTAAATACTAATCTAGACCTACTGGCTTGGTTCCATGACTATACAAACTTCACAATAAGCCAAGAGGATAGCTGGTGTCTCACTCAGCAACTCAA
The DNA here is from genome assembly GCF_963971535.1 of Notolepis coatsorum. Classification (NCBI taxonomy): domain Eukaryota; kingdom Metazoa; phylum Chordata; class Actinopteri; order Aulopiformes; family Paralepididae; genus Notolepis; species Notolepis coatsorum. The sequence continues at coordinate 12,422,832 of NC_140183.1, read as the reverse complement.
ATGTATATGTATTCCCTGCACTATTCTAATGTATGCTGAAAACTACAACGCATAAAGCAGAGATGCATTGTGAAGAGTCTGATAAATTGGGTCCATTATGTATGCTACTGTTGTTGTCAGCCATCTCTTTCACCCAGGAGTAGTGACACGGTCTCCAGAACAGGAGAGCCACACATGTGTTGTAAATATGTATAAAATGTAAGTCCCTGGCACCAAGCAAAGACATTGATAATGCATTGTGAAAGGTCAAAGGTGCACCGATATCAATTGAAAAGAAATCGACCAGTTGTTCCTCTTTACTTCCTGAAGAGTTGATATCTTGGAGATACGAGGCTTCTGCGCGGTCCTGATGAAAAGCAGGGGAGCGGATATTATTCCGCATAATCGGATTCATGGCTTTCTGAGATAAGTGTTTCCCGGTTGGAGATTAGGTTGACATCGGTGACGACCTGCAGCTCGCCTGCATGATGATGTCGCCTCTCTCTGCCCTGTATACAATATCACTGCTGCAGGTTAACTGCTGCAGCTCCAGTGTTCTCCACCAGGCAGGGTCGGGTCCATCATTTCACAAAACCACTGATCCAGAGTCAGCATCAGTCTATTAGTTTGACTGAGTTCATTAGCTGTGTGAATATGGACCACCCATATCTCTTCATGGAGTCTTAAAAACACATCTTTTGTCCCTGTGCAAATCCAATGTCCAGTGAGTATTATTAAAAACCTACTGAAACAATAGTAAATGCTGATCTAGGACTACTGGCTTGGTTCCATGACTATACAAACATCACAATAAACCAAGAGGGATAGCTGATCTCAACACTCTAATGTATTGTGACGGCTCAGCCACTCCTCCACAATCCATTCACAAACCCGCATGTTGAGATCTTCACAAGGCCCGCCCTCCTCTACAACTTAAAACAATGTAAATAAAAAAAACACCTTACCAAAATGGCGCCGGCTAGTAGGGAGTTAGCAAGTCCGCCCCGATAGTCGCGATCGCGGCCTGCGTAGCTACCGGTTGCCCTTGGTACTCTTCCGTTGTGACCGATATCAATTGAAAACAAATCTACCCGTTTTTCCTCTTTTACTTCCCGAAGAGTTGATATCTTGGAGATACGAGGCTTCTGTGATGAAAAGCAGGGGAGCGGATATTATTCAGCATAATCAGATTCATGGCTTTCTGAGATAAGTGTTTCCCGGTTGGAGATTAGGTTGACATCGGTGACGACCTGCAGTTCGCCTGCATGATAATGTCGCCTCTCTCTGCCCTGTATACAATATCACTGCTGCAGGTTAACTGCTGCAGCTCCAGCGTTCTCCACCAGCATTACTGTTGAAGTGCAGAAGACTGTCTCTCTGAGCTGCTGTTGATATTTCAATTTGCCTCGATAGGAATTCAGAACGGGGCCCATGCTTTTATTTCCACCCGTTTGGATTATTGTAATATACTTTTTTACCTGTTTAAATAAGTCTGCTTTGGTCCGCCTGCAAATTGTCCAAAATGCAGCTGCTAGACTTTTAACCAGAAATAATAAGATGTCTCATATGTCATATCACACCCATTTGGCCTCCCCCCTACACTGGCTCCCTTTAAAATGTAGAGTTAATTTTAAGGTGCTACTCACTACTTACTTAGCCCTTCATGGTCTATCACCTGGATGCATCTCAGACCTTCTTATACCTCGCTCATCAAACCGGGCCCTTAGATCCTCTGACAAAACTTCTATCGTCTGTCCCTAGAACCCGGCTTGCAACCCGGGGTGATTGTACCTTTCAGGTAGCTGCTCCCAAACTGTGGAACGCCCTCCCTTTCTCTCTGAGATCAGTAGAAACATGCAACTCTTTTAAAGAAAACTGCTAAAAACGCTACTGTTCAGACAGGCGTTTGGCTAGTTTTATCTTAGTCTTATTTTGTATTATATCTCTAGTTGGTGTGTTTAATTGGTTCTATGTATTAATGATGTTGTTTGATGCTCTTAATTTATTTTGATTGGAAAGCACTTTGTGATCCTGTATCTAGAAAGGTGCTATATAAATAAAAATGTACTTACTTACTGACATTTCAAGTTCTGTTTTATGTACCGTGCAATGAAATGCCTACTTGCACACTTCCTCCAGACACGGGAATGAAAGACAGAAGGATATTCACGAGTTAAGAACTAACCAAATAATAATATTAAATTAAACTACATTCACAAGTTACATTTAGTCATTTAGCTGAATGCTTTTATCGAAAGCGACGTACAGGTTCTGCACAACAGGTCAGCAGGAAGGAAGGGTACAACTCTTTCAGCTGAGTAACAATGTTCATCAAACAGTGCTGAAACTTGGGTGCTGCAGTGTTGAGTGCATAGTATTAGACATGTTAGTATAGTAGGAAGAGTGCATGATAGTAGAAGTCATTGAGACTAATATCAAGGACTTCATAACACGTTTAAATGCAATCAATAAAACATACATCAGGAATCCATAACGGAGTGACCCACCAACAAGCCTCATAAGTCAATTATGAATTATTGGATTATTGTTCTGGAGTCCAGCAGCTCGGGGTTGGTGGGCTTTGTGGGGCCGACAGCGGCTCAGGAGGTGGAGCTGTCGTCTGGTAATCGGAAGGTTCCCGGTTCGATTCCCCAGCAGCTCGTCAAAGTGTCCTTGAGCGAGACACTTAACCCCTACCTGCTGAGGGCTATTGTAGGTTTCCTCTTACGAACTTCTTACAAGGTTATTTACGAGGAAACGTACGAGAATGTTAGTGAATGAGGTCCAATATCAGGGTGTTGTACATTTCGTGTTTTGTGTGTGTGTGGGTCATTGTGTTTCTGTCGGTGTGTGTGGTGATGAATGAGCTGTTTCTTATTGTTTATTGGTCCAATCATCTCAGTCAATCAAGGGTGTCCTCTTAGGCCCGTCGCCTTATGGTCGTCAAGGTCGAGCCAATCCCAGGTTTTTATTGAAAACAGGGGCGGTACTTAATATTCACTCAGACACTTTTTTATTTCCTTTTACCGATTAGATGTGGTGTGTGTGTCTGTGTGTGAGTGTGTGTGTGTGTCTGTAGGGGATGTCTGGTCGTCAAGGGCGATCCAATTGTTGGCCTTTATTAATGGCTTAGTTAATATGCAACCAGAAGACATTGGAGATCAGAGAGACTTATTATTAGACAGACTATACACACACACACACACACACACACACACACACACACACACACACACACACACACACACACACAGGGCAAACACGTACACACACAGACAGAGCAGGCTCACACTGTATATATACACACACAAACCAGCATGCACACATACATGCACCCAGCAGCAGCACAAACTCAATACACACACACACACCTGTACAAACACACCCAGCAGCCCCCCCCCCCCCCCCCCCCCCCCCCCCACGCACACGCACACACACACACACACAGAGCAGGCTCACACTGTATACACACACACACACACACACACACACACACACACACACAGATCAGGCTCACACTGTATACACACACTCACACACACACACACACACATACACATACACACACACACACACACACTGATAAGACATTTTTAATGCACTTTTGTTTGTCGACAGCAGAACTATTACCCTTCATAATAACATGTTTCTGTGTTGTTGTTGTTGTTGATTTAATGAAAAGCAATATAGAAGATGTTCCGACAGCATCCGTGTCCTTCCTGTTTGGACCAAAACCAGATCTGAGGATACATACACACATACATACATACATCATACATACATACATACATACATACACATCATCTGTCTCCTTTTTAATCTGTTGTTTCCCTCTCTCCCTCCTCCTCTCTCCCTACCTCCCTCCTCTCTCCCTACCTCCCTCCTCTCTCTCTCCCTCTCTCTCCCTCCCTCCATACCTCCTCCTACCTCCCTCTCCCTACCTACATCCTCTGTCTCTCTCTCTCCCTACCTCCCTCTCCCTACCTACATCCTCTGTCTCTCTCTCTCCCTACCTCCCTCTCCCTACCTACATCCTCTGTCTCTCTCTCTCCCTACCTCCCTCTCCCTACCTACATCCTCTGTCTCTCTCTCCCTACCTCCCTCTCCCTCTTTTCTCTCCTCCCTCCCTCCTCGCTGTCTCCCTCCTCTCTCCTCCTTCCCTCCTCCGTTCCTTCTCTCTCTCCCTCCTTTCTTTCTCTCTATCTCCCTCCTCCCTTCCTCCTCTGTATCTCTCCCTCCTCCCTTCCTCCTCTGTCTCTCTCCCTCCTCTCTCCTCTTTCCTTCCTCTCTCCCTCCTCTCCTCTCCATCTGTCCCTGCTCTCTCCATCCTCCCTCCCCCCCTCTCCTCTTTCTCTCTCTCTCTTTCTCCCTCCCTCTCTCTCTGTCTTCTCCTCAGACCTGAAGACTACAGGATGAAGTGAGCTCTTCACAGCGTGGCCAGGACCACAGGCAGCTGCTCTGCTCCATCCTCTCTGAGACACTGAGTCAGGCTGCACTGCACACACAACTAAAGGATTTATATTGAGTAGGGATGCTCGATATTGGCTTTTTTACCGATACCGATATACCGATATTGTCCAACTATTAATTTCTGATACCGATATCAACCGATACCGATATATGCAGGGTTCCCCCCCCCAAAAAACTGAATAATTTCAGGTCTTGTTGTGTACATTATGCATACTTTGACAATAAATAAAATAAAATAAAATAATAGTTTGTTCTTACTTGCTTGCCTGGGTAAATAAAGGTTAAATAAATGTAAAAAAAAATAAATAATTGAAAACCGATACCGATATTTTCCGATTTTTTGGCCAATATCGGCCGATAATATCGGTAGGCCGATAATATCGGACATCCCCAATATTGAGTCTTGAAATCCTTTTTTCAGTGAAAACATCCTAATGGGTGGAAATAATGTCACTTGTTCCATGCCGGTTGAACTGGTTTCAAGACCAAGCAGGGCTTGAGATAGGTCAATTAGGCAGGCCACACCCATTTATTTAACTTGTTTTAAGACAATGCGGTTTATAAAACAGAATACAAGATTACATACGTCGTTAATTGTTTTAGCAAATAACACATTTCAAGATATTCAAGAATTTCAAGCTCGTCAACTCAGCCCAGTGTCACCTTTTCATTCCTATTGTCTGTAGGGAAATTCTTTTTTAAACTGTGCTTTGTATGATCTAATAAACAATAAAAAAATTAACTGTTTCCTGTCAAGCTTTTTCTAATACGAATAAATCCTATTAGAATGTAGAAACTGTGTGGTCAAAGTGTGCCAAGCTGAAACTACTGTGAGACAGTATCAGGGCTTTTACATTCACATTTACATTTAGTCCTTTAGCTGAAAATTTTTATCCAAAGCGACTTACAGGTTCTGTACAACAGGTCAGCAGGAAGGAAGAGTACAGGGTACTTTCAGCTGAGTAACTAATAACAATCAAATCACTGTTGGAACTTGGGTGCTGCAGTATTGAGTGCATAGTAGTAGAGAGACTTTTATTCTGAAGGACACACAAAACCAACGCTTTTCACTGTCATATTACAGTTTTATTGGTTATAAAAAAAAAAAACAATAACAGAAAATAAATAAGTTCCTATTGTGCCGAGACCTGTCCTGCAGTTCAGAACTCAACCAGACCAGAGACCAGTTCAGAACCCAACCGGACCGGAGACCAGTTCAGAACCCAACCAGAGACCAGTTCAGAACCCAACCGGACCGGAGACCAGTTCAGAACCCAACCAGAGACCAGTTCAGAACCCAACCAGAGACCAGTTCAGAACCCAACCGGACTAGAGACCAGTTCAGAACCCAACCAGAGACCAGTTCAGACCCCAACCAGAGACCAGTTCAGAACCCAGCCAGACCAGAGACTGAAGCTGAAAGCCTCTGTTACTTTTAGGCTGGAGTACAAAATAGGCAGGGCTTGCACCTCTGGGACAATTATATTGGTTCCTTTTGTTCAGGTTTTCCCATAGAAAGTAACTTTAGCCATTTCACTGAAAAGATAACAAGCTTACGGAGGGATTTCTTTTTATCCTCTATTCAAATGTATGTATATGTATTTTTTAAGTCAAAGATATTCTACTAACCCAGCAGATAATACAGATACTGTACTTTGAGGAAATGTCACTTTGTCATGTTGTGCAAAGCTGCATTCATTGTTTGACATGTTAAAATAGTCCTGTTACTACAGGCTACATGTCAGCACCTCTGGTGGTTTGGTTCTGTTACTACAGGCTACATGTCAGAACCTCTGGTGGTTTGGTTCTGTTACTACAGGCTACATGTCAACCTCTGGTGGTTTGGTTCTGTTACTACAGGCTACATGTCAGAACCTCTGGTTGTTTTGGTTCTGTTACTACAGGCTACATGTCAGAACCTCTGGTGGTCTGGTCCAGTCAATACAGGCTACATGGCAGAACCTCCTCTGGTTTGGTCCAGTTACTACAGGCTACATGTCAGAACCTCCTCTGGTTTGGTCCAGTTACTACAGGCTACATGTCAAAACCTCCTCTGGTTTGGTCCAGTTACTACAGGCTACATGTCAGAACCTCCTCCGGTCTGGTCCAGTTACTACAGGCTACATGTCAAAACCACTGGGCTTTAATGAACCCCACTTTGCATTAAAAAAAACACACATGAATGACATTAACAACATGTTGAGAAGTAAACATAACCTGTCTTTTGAAGTCAACACAACATTTCGGTCTAATTCATTAGCATAATAACATCTTCATCGCTTCGGGGGGGGGGGGGGGGGGTAAATTTGGCTCCACAGTGTAACGTAGTGTTAAAAGACACCGAACATCTTGCTTCAACACAGTTGTTTAAGCACATAAGACTCCATGGATAAACAAAACAAAACAAAAAGACAGGCAGAGATAAGCTATGGGACAGATATCGAGGAATTACTTTACAATAAAACGACCTCGCTTCGACGCGTTATACAGCAAGGTGTTGTTAGCAACTGAAGCTGTGGGACTCACACATGGTTGATCATTATAAAAACAGAAAAACGCAGCCTGTACAAATGTTATCATCGATTTATCACCATCGTGATCCAAATTATATAAAAAAAAACTTGCTAGCTACAAAACAAACATGTGTTCAGTTCCCGCTCTCATTGGCTCAAAGGTGAACATGCAACTTCACAAAAGGGTTTAGTCATGAAATGGTCTGTAAATCGTCTGTACACAGGCATAGATTCTCTCTCCTTTACATCGCAAATTCAACAGTATTAGCATAATTCAGGCACTTTTCGGACCCCCGTCTCTGACAGAGCTGTCATACAGGAGTCCACAGGGCTATTTACACTGTTTCAACTGGTGGACCGAACCACTAGGATACACAGGGAAGGGGGGGTTCGTCTCACCATAGTTTCTGACGGGGGGGAGATTCTATTTGGACTGTGTGTTTGTGCTTGTGCATGCATGGGATGGTGTCAAGTGTTCATTTCTTGGACTAAAGAGGAAACAAAATGGACCTGTTCACTGTCCCCTTGTAAAAAAACAAAGCACCTGCTGCATGTGTGTGCGTTTGTGTGAGCGTGTGTGTGTGTGTGTTTTGACTCGAGCACTTGAGGTGACTCCATCCTTCCCCCTAAACGTCTTCCTTGTTGCTCTCCTCCATGACGATGACGTCACCACTCTCTCGTCCAATAGCGGCGGCGGCGGCACTGCGGGGGAATCTCCCGACGACCCCCGGTGACCTCAGCTCCACGTCCTGTGAGTGGGGAGGGTACTGGTGGGGGTAGTACTGAGGGGGGTAGCCGTGGTAATAAGGGTCCTGCTCTTCATCCTCCTCCTCCTCCTCCTCCTCGGCGCCCTGGTCGTTGTTGAAGGCCACGGCGTTGGGGTTGTAGGGCTGGTAGCTGCCTTGAGGCAGGGGTTGTACTGGCATTGTGAGAATATGGGGGTAAGTTTGGTATAACGGGACGTTCTAGCAGGTTCTAAACCAGGACGGCCACCACCACCACCACCAGTCAGCTTCATGGAGGTTAGGTTTGGGATCAGGTTAGAATGCTTAGTTTAGAGCAGATTAGGTTTGGAAACCGGTTAGCAGGCTTGGTTTAGAGCAGGTTAGGTTTGGGAACAGGTTAGAATGCTTAGTTTAGAGCCGGTTAGACAGCTTGGTTTAGAGCAGGTTAGGTTTAGAAACCGGTTAGCAGGCTTGGTTTAGAGCAGGTTAGGTTTGGGAACAGGTTAGAATGCTTAGTTTAGAGCCGGTTAGACAGCTTGGTTTAGAGCAGGTTAGGTTTAGAAACCGGTTAGCAGGCTTGGTTTAGAGCAGGTTAGGTTTGGGAACAGGTTAGGAGGCTTGGTTTAGAGCAGGTTAGGTTTGGGAACAGGTTAGCAGGCTTGGTTTAAAGCAGGTTAGGTTTGGGAACAGGTTAGCAGGCTTGGCTTCTTAGTTAGTATAGGAATGTATGACAGAATGTAGACAAGATATCGAGTAAAAAATGATGTTACAGCTTGTCATTACAGCTTGTCATCCATAAAGCAGGCATGGCTAGTGCTGGATTTAAACAGGAACAGAACATTTTAGATTTTTCATCCTACAGTACATCCTACAGTACATCCTACAGTACATGGCCCAGATTACATGTTTAACCTACAATGAAAAGATCATGTCAGGTCACACAAGGGTTCCGTTCCTGTGTAAATCCAAGATGTGAAAAGAGAGGTTGGTAAAACAGTGAATGAAGGCAACCATAATAACCATAATAATCACAATAACCATAATAATAATAATAATAATAATAATAATAATAATAATAATAATAATAATAATAATAATAATAATAATAATAATAATAATAATAACCATAATAATCATAATAACCACAAGAGAAGATCATTCCTTAGCGGATTCATTATGACGTTGGAAAACTGCGTTGTGTTTTTTAACAGTATGTTTCTGTCCAAACAGAAGCTGCAGCAGCAGTGCATTATGGGACGTGTTTGATCAGAGGAAGCATGGACGTTGGTGACTGGCAGGTAGAACTCAAACACTGTGGTGGTGACCTCGAGAGCAGTGGTTCTCAACCCGTGGTTCTGGACCCCCCCCCCCCCCCAGGGAGCCACCACATGATTGAACATGGGGGGTGGCAAAAACATTTCATATTTTTATTATCTTTGGTATACTTTTTCTTCTTTTAATTCTATAGCCCTCTTCCAATCATTGATGAAGTTCAATAGACTGAAAGGGGGGACATTAAAACATTGGTAGCAGTTGTCCATGTCTGTCTCTGCTTGGGGAGTCGAGACTCAGACATCCCTCTGTTTGCAGAACCAAAAGGCCAGCTGTGTGTTTAAATGGTTTTAGGCCCTGTCCACACGAACGCCGGGTGTTATGTAACCATGATTTAATGTGCGCAGTTGCACTGTTCGTCCACACGCATGCAGGTTTTTGGAACACTGCAACCGTGGTTTTTTACAACCGGAGTCCAGGGTGAAGTTTTGCGCGCATCCCGGTTGCAGTGGTTGCGTGTGGACATAGTAACCGAGATTATTTCCAGTGTTTACGGCAGAGCTGTCCATCTCTGGTCTGCATCTCCTTATTGAGCCGTATTGTATTGTACCCATTCTGCAATCTGTTAAATAAAGTTTTCATCCATTCATTCTACTAGCGTTAACGTTACTAGTACAACCAATAGCGAGCGATATAACAACATTAACCAGACTGCTATATCAACAATGTTTGTGTCCAGCAAGATAGTCTCCCATGTGTAGCGTTACTACGCTAATGTACGCTAGCCGCAATGCTAACTATTATAATGGCAAATCCCAATCACATTAGCACGTAAGTTAACAAAATCTGCGATCTTTTTGTGAGACTAAACTCTCCGCTCTTGGTGGTAAATTGTGTTGATGTTGGTTTTGTTTCATCAACAAATGAGGCAGAATGTATCCTTCTTTGTTTATTGCACTTTGTTCTAGCTGCAAACAATGAATGCTATGTTGCTAATGTTCAAGCGAGCAATTTAAAGATGGCAGGTTTCTGTTTTGAGCAGGACGCGTAGTGACGCGTTCAACCCTTCTGATTGGTTGAAAATGGCCTTCATGTTTGAACTACATCGCCACATATTGCTTTGGCATTGTACTATATTACATCAGTTTAAACCACCCGTGTGTACAGAGGTTTATTTCCTTGAAAACCTCGGTGTCAAAAATACTTGTGATCGTGTGGACTGGGCCTTAGTCTCCAGGGTTGAGAACCATCTGTGTGTTTAAATGGTTTTAGTCTCCAGGATTGAGAGCCATCTGTGTGTTTAAATGGTTTTAGTCTCCAGGATTGAGAGCCATCTGTGTGTCTAAATGGTGTTAGTCTGCAGAACGGGCACCATGTTCTATGCATGTGCCTTGGGGTCTGGAGACTGATAGAAACATTGTAATGGACCCCATATTATTATGGAGAAGTTATGCGGGCTGAATACAATTGTAGCTATCACACTGGTTGGTTAGTAGCCTCAAAACATGAGTTTGAAGAATGAGTTTGACATGGATCCCCAGAGACTGAGTTTGGAAACGTTCTAACTGCCTTAGAGGAGGCCAGGAGGTGAGTTGGGGGGAGGTCAAAGGTCAGAGTGCACAGTCCATCAGAAGAAAGCTTCTGAATTGTTTGAATAATTGAATCTGTCCATGTCCTCCATTGTAGAGTCTGTTTTGGGGTATGGAGGGAGGGATAGAGGGATGGAAAGAGGAGGAGGACGTTTGGAGCGCTAGGAGAATGGTCCTCAGTAGTCATTCTCATAGTCCTGTTGAGCTTCAGCCAGAGAGAGAGGAGGAAGAGGAGGAAGAGGAGGAAGAGATGGAAAACAATGTTACTTCATAATGTTAGCAGGAAAGACCCCAACGACACCAACCAGTTGTACCACAGTGACTATTATTCACACGGTGGCAATTTTGCTCTCGTGTCATGCTCAGGTTGGGATTCTCCTCCGCCCTCTTCCCACCGGAAAAGGAATCCCAACCCGAGCAAAATGGCTGCCGTGTGAATATGGTCAGCGGTGGCGGCAAGTAAAAAAAAAAAAACATTGACGCAAATCTTAATTCATCAAAATCAGATTCTTACAGTCAATGTGTGAATTAAGGTCAATGCAACGAAACCAGAACGTAACACTCCACAGAGAGGAGAGATTCACGTGGAGTCGTTGCAGAGGTGGAAATGTGTTGAATCTTTTATTTCTCTTTCTTCATGCAAGAAAGTATAAATAAAGATGTTACAACACTTAAGAAACAGTGGTAAGAAGTAAGTGTTAGCATGGCCTCTGTTATATCAGGTAACCCCTATTCTGATCACTTATATTCAGGCCCGTTTCTTGCCATATGCGGACTATGCGATGGCATAGGGCCCCCTAAAATACCAAAAGAAAAAAATAATATATATATATATATTCTATTTTTGTTGTATTCACTCAATACACTGTATACTGTATATATATATCCTGTAGGGATGTAACACATCATCAGCTTAAACATGTTTACTGATAGGCTACTGCTTATGACCGCAAGTGGGCCTTTCTTTATACATTTTTTTGTTGCATTTTCAAACTTTATTTAACTTTAACTTTATCTTAAATAGTTCCATTTACATTTCAATATTGTAAGTCAGAAATGTAAGGAAAATGCAGTATCTGTCTCATTCGGTAAATCCTGTACGTTTTCAGGAATTTCTGGATGTAGGGGAGCCCCAGTGTTTCTTATTTATTATAATTTTCTGTCATTGCTGGGGTCAACTTGAGTTGTTTGATTTGAATTTGTGAGAAACAAAGATATACATTTTTTTTTCACACATCTAGCCTCATTTCCTCTTAAAGTGCACCAGATTGATGCATTTAAATGTTAAATGCGGGCCCACCTTAAAGGGTTTGGAATCACCCCACCATAGTTTCACAAAATAGGGGCCCCCAAACACCTTTTCACTTAGGGCCCCCACAAAGCTAGAAACGGCCCTGCTTATATTGTGTCAGAGTTAGAACGGTTACAGTATTAAATACCAGTCTTTTATGAGGTAAACCCTATTCTAACCACTTATATTGTGTGAAACTGAGTTAGAGCAGCAGTTACAGTATTAAACACCAGTATTTTACCAGGTAAACCCTATTCTAACCACATTTACATTTTGTCATTTAGCTGACGCTTTTATCCAAAGCGACTTAAAGGTTTTGTACAACAAGACAGCAGGAAGGGTACAACTCTATCAGCTGAGTAACAATGGGTGTCATTCCCGAACGGATTTACGACCAAAAACGTCCTCTTAGGCAGATTTCTGCCCATTTAAGACATAATAGGGCTGGTAGCCCTAATAAGTGAGATCGGATTTGAGCGTGGCTGAGAGCCGATTTAAGAGTGCTGAGGAGCACACTTATGATTGATTGACTAATTGAAAATGTTATTAACTTGACAGACTGTGTTCTCATAGTGATTCCTTCATGTCAACGCCACAGGCCTCCTTGGAATTAATGACTTAATCATAATTAAAATAAATATGACAATATTTGTTCGATAAGAAATTACGCATTCGATGTCAGAAAAATAAATAATATGGATTCATCTGATCACAGGGCAGCTGTATTAACCATATCTGAACCAGCTATTTTGGACAAATGTATAATTACTTTAATTACTCAAATATTCAAACACAATTATGCAATTATTGTGAAATGATTGAAAATAATAATTATTTAATGCCTTCTGTGGAATTTGTATTTCTTATTTGTTACATATCTGTTTTAATGGTATACAATGGGACAGACCTTTGTTTGATATAAACCTGCATTCCTTCGAATATATCATTAATCAATTAAACTTATATTGAAATACACTATATAGCCTATACACCAACACTGAAATGACAGTGGATAAATAAATAAATAAGAACTAAAGCTAATCGGTGGAAATAGACTGCATTAATATTCCATAACAAGTCTTGTGTGCGCCAGTATGGCCTACGTGTCTGATGAGTGAACGGTATAGGCTTAATATATTCTGGTTACTTGTTTCATTGGGATTTGGTGGATGCTGTATATGTGTGCTCTGCCCTACGTGCAGTGTAGGTACAGTCTGTATGTATGCGGACTGTGCCTGTGCTGTGCGTGGGGCAGAGCCTGTGTGTGGACTGTGGTGTCTACTAGATATATATATATATATTATGTAAACAAGACAAACGTCTTTCTCTGGTCTGCATCCCCTTAACAATTGTGTGTATTGAGCCGTACTGTATTGTACCCATTCTGCAATCTGTTAAATAAAGTTTTCATTCATTCATTCATATACAGTACATTAATCAAATAAAATGTTGATGCGTCGCAAGACTCGCAAGGCACTTCCGCATCCATTTTCACAAGGCTGCGTCACTAGTTGCCTTATAAGGAGCTCTGGAGGTGTTGTTTTGTATGCAAATGACCTAGACGGGAACGCGCATTTGTGTTTAAGACATGGTGTCATTCCCCAAGCAGATGTCACATGTGCGACCGTTTGAGCCACTTAACACATTCCCTGCCATAACTTATATCCATCAATATAGCCAGTCTGCCACCACTCTAAGCCTATGGAGATGTTCACCTTCTTTGCAGGGCTATAACTTTTTAAATTGTATTGCTAAATTGACATTACTATGGCCCATTCAACATCGATTATCTATCGTTCAGGATGTAGGAACGTTATACTTTTTCATTCAAACATTCATACAAAAATACCTTCTAGAATGTTCAAGTTTTTATCGTTTTCTGCAGTAATTCCTAGAACGCTAGTTATAGGCCTAAACGCATATATAGATTATCGATTGCCGTTTATTCCCGATACATGCTATATTAAAAAATTCAACTGTATATGATCCTATACGTTATGCGTCATCATGCGCGGAGGAAAGGGGGGGGGGTCGTTTATAATTCCGTGATCGTCAGTAAATGCTTTATGTAGTATGGGTGATATATTGATCAGATCGGTTTGCAGTGAAATGAATGAACAATTGGGCTGAAAATGACGTCAGCGTCCTCTTACTGTTCGCCGACGAGACTGGAGGAAAAAGATCCCACTTATTTGACGTCGATCTCCTAGATCCATTTCCGGTTTGCATGGCGCAATAAACGCCCAAATCATATCGATTATTGAGTTATGGCAGCGATCCATATGCACGCCAGTGTATGTCTGGAGTCCCGCAACAATATGTGACTGCCGGACGGATTTCCCAGATGCACCGATTGCCACTTCCGGTTGTAACTCGCCCGATCATCCACCAGGCGGCGGTATTGAGGCGTTGCAATATTGTGCAGAGTCCCACTGTATCACCAGAGGCTGGGTGGCTTAATTATGAATGCCTTGGCGAAAAAATTAAATATAATCTCAATATCGCTGTACAGCGTGGTTTGGCAGACAACGCATGGCGGGCAATAACGCTGTACAACGTGAACGGCGGTGGATGTGTTAAGACATATTACCAGCACGTTGGGAACTCAGAGAACTTGTCATTGATTCTGTCTCAGTCGGTTCCAAGATAAGTCTTCCAAGAGAACTCTTTGGAAAATTTTGGGGAATGAGACCCAATGTTTATCAAAGTGTTGAGTGCTATAGTGTAGGTTAGTATATTATGACAAGTGCATGACAGTAAGGTTAGTTAGGGTTAGAGTTATTATTTAATTTATATATATTTTTTCATTTCAGATAATGAAATCAGATAATAATAATGATTTCAGATAAGTGCGTCTTTAGTCGACGGCGAAAGATTGGATGGGTTTCGGCTGTCCTAACTGTGGTGGGAAGTTCATTCCACCATTGTGGAGCAAGGACCGAGAATAGGCGGCTTCTCTTTGATGAACCTCCCCGGAGCTCGGGAGGGTCAACCACTTATATTGTGTCAAACAGAGTTAGAATGGTTACAGTATTAAACACCAGTCTTGTTGACATGTGGGTTCCAAGTTATTCTTCCAAGAAACTGAGCCGTACACTGTTATAGAAACAACACATGTTTCTGGGTGTATTTCCCCTTTAAACGAGGACAGAGGTAGAGGTGGTGGATTCCGTGCAGGAAGGACCAGGGCTTTGGGGGATTCTTAAAGACCACTCAATGAGCTTCAGGCGAAATAATAAGGCTATTCAGGAGCCTAATGCAAGGGAACGATACCTCTGGTAGCCGCTCATAGATCTAATGCAAGGAAATGGTGACAAAAAAACTATAAAAATAATTGTATTGTTATTCTATTGTCATTGTCATTAGTGTTATTGTTATTATTGTATTTGTGCCGTCATGTTTTGTTTTATATTATATGTAAAAAATATAATTGAATTGTTCCAAAAAATATATATTGTAGGTCCCACTATAGTGAGTGAGTGAGTGAGTGAGTGAGTGAGTGAGTGAGTGAGTGAGTGAGTGAGTGAGTGAGTGAGTGAGTGAGTGAGTGAGCGAGCGAGTGAGTGAGTGAGTGAGTGGGCGGGTGAGTGAGTGAGCGAGCGAGTGTCCAAATAATAATATGACAAACATTTTGAATATATTTGTCTACAGTATATCCAATAAAAGCATATATATACGGGTGAAGTAACGCCGTTAGCCTTTTAATTAACAGATATTTTTACGACATTGAGACGCCACAGTTTATCAGGCCATAATAAACCGCAACAATCCTATAAAGTTCTCAGTTGTTGTCACACAGACGTGGCTTCTTTCTGTCCTTCTCCTCGAGGTCACGGGGGCACAGTCACTATTCTTAATCCGTTACACTACAGGGATTCTATAAAAAACCTCAGATTGCTCTCCAACTCTCTTGAGATGTTTACGAGGACAATTATAATCTAGGAGCCTGCTGTGGCTATGTGAAGTTTGTTTTCCCATGTTTTATATTACGCTTAAAAACACCCCGTAAGACAGAGAGAGACAGGGTTAGGCTCCGCGGTTAAACGTTGTTTATGTGCGGGAAAATTACGAGATCTAAAAAAAGCTGACAGAATGAGTAAATCCCCTGATTTAATCTCTCAGAGAAGAGAGCGGTCAGCCTGCTGTTGATTTTACGTGGGTCCATTCTGTCTTTAAAGGTAGGCAGATGATGGACGAGGGTGCTCTCCTCCCCGCTGTTTATCATGGAAGAAAGAGCTCCGGCCCTCTGCGCGGCCTGGGAGCGGCGGTGGGCTTCCACCCAACTCTCAAACCATCCTCCAGTTTAAAGGAACACGCCAACGTTTTGGGAAATTAGCTTACCGTCTTCTCCAGAGAGAGACAAGACGATAGAGACCAGTTTCCTCTCTGTGCGTTCAGTAGAAAGCTATCTGGCTGCACGTTAGCCTAGCTTAGCACAATAAACGGAAGCGGACAGTGCCGGTTAGCCTTCGGGAGAGGTGTTAGTTGGACAATGCCTAGGCTAACCGGCTTCCATTCATTCAAGCTAGGCTAGCTTACAGCCAGATCTACCGAACGCACAGAGAGGAAACTGGTATCTACCTTCTTGTCTCTCTCTCTGGAGAAGACGGTGAGCGAATTTCCCAAAATGTGAAAAGGTGGGTTTTGAGGGCTGATTTAAAAGATGTCAGGGTGTTTGCATCACGGATATGGCTGGGGAGGACGTTCCAGAGGGAGGGGGCAGCCACTGTGTGTGTGTGTGTGTCATGGTAGTTACCTCCCACATTATAGCCCAGACAGCTGTTCTGGTCACAGTAGCCCGCGGGGCCGGCTGGGCCGGTGGAGCCCGGTGTCCCTGGTCGTCCCGGGGTTCCCTGGTTGCCGGGACGACCGAGTGGTCCCTGACTGCCCGTCCGACCCTCACCAGCTTGACCTGGACAGAGAGGACGACAGAGAGAGGAAGAGAAGAGAGGAAGAGGAAGACGAGAGAGGAAGACAAGAGAGGAAGACACGACAAGAGAGGAAGACGAGAGAGGAAGACGAGAGATGAAGACAAGAGAGGAAGACGAGAGAGGAAGACGAGAGATGAAGACAAGAGAGGAAGACAAGAGAGGAAGACAAGAGATGAAGACAAGAGAGGAAGACAAGAGAGGAAGAGGAAGACGAGAGATGAAGACAAGAGATGAAGACAGAGAGGAAGACAAGAGAGGAAGACAAGAGAGGAAGACAAGAGAGGAAGACAAGAGAGGAAGAGGAATACGAGAGATGAAGACAAGAGAGGAAGACAAGAGAGAGGAAGACAAGAGAGGAAGAGGAAGACGAGAGATGAAGACAAGAGAGGAAGACAAGAGAGGAAGAGGAAGACGAGAGATGAAGACAAGAGAGGAAGACAAGAGAGGAAGACAAGAGAGGAAGACAAGAGAGGAAGACAGAGAGAGGAAGACAAGAGAGGAAGACAGAGAGAGGAAGACAAGAGAGGAAGACAAGAGAGGAAGACAAGAGAGGAAGACAGAGAGAGGAAGACAAGAGAGGAAGAGGAAGACAGAGAGAGGAAGACAAGAGAGGAAGACAGAGAGGAAGACAAAAGAGGAAGAGGAAGACGAGAGATGAAGACAAGAGAGGAAGACAGAGAGGAAGACAGAGAGGAAGACAAGAGAGGAAGACAGAGAGGAAGACGAGAGAGGAAGACAGAGAGGAAGACAAGAGAGGAAGACAAGAGATGAAGACAGAGAGGAAGACAAGAGAGGAAGACAGAGAGGAAGACAAGAGAGGAAGACAAGAGATGAAGACAGAGAGGAAGACAGAGAGGAAGACAAGAGAGGAAGAGGAAGACAAGAGAGGAAGACAGAGAGGAAGACAAGAGAGGAAGACAGAGAGAGGAAGACAGAGAGGAAGAGGAAGACAAGAGAGGAAGACAGAGAGGAAGACAAGAGAGGAAGAGGAAGACAAGAGAGGAAGACAGAGAGGAAGACAGAGAGGAAGACAAGAGAGGAAGACAGAGAGAGGAAGACAGAGAGGAAGAGGAAGACAAGAGAGGAAGACAGAGAGGATGACAGAGAGAGGAAGACAAGAGAGGAAGACAGAGAGGATGAGGGGTTGTCTCAACTCTGAGAACATGTTCAATATTGTGCCTTTTCTGCAGTTCAGAAGAACCCTCCCTTTTGAAACCAGCCATTCATAGTTAATAACATGCGTGTACAGTACATGTGTGTGAAGAGATCTTGCATCGCTCATGAATAAATTTTTTTTATAAAAAATGTAAGTTGAACCTAAAATATGTTTCCGACAACATTTTGATATCATGAGTCATATTTGATCTGCAACGTATAGTTTGACAGTTTGATCTGAATTTTGTTCGATGGTACAGGCTCATGTGCCACTGTACGATAATTCTCGTATTTGTACGATAAAAGCGTCTCGCTCGTTACAGGCACGGAAACAGCCTGTTGAGAACAGGACAGAAACAAATGATTATAGAAGCTAAGAATGCATTCTCCTTTTCAGCAAGAACACTTTAGGGGACCTCAAAGACCTACATTAACTTGTTGAAAAGCACTCAAATATGTTCCCTTTAAACTCTCGCGAGACATGTTGAGGATGGGTCCATGACGTTGGCTTATTGTCAACTATCTTGTTGCGCAAAAAACCCATGAAACCACTTGAGATTCTGCGCTTTATATTTCCTGCTGAGTCCAACTCTCTGTTCCCCGTCAATAACAATACCGGGCCAGAACTCTGCCAGGGTTGAATAACTTTCAGTGTTCCTAAGCTTAAACTCTGTGGTTCTCTGCTAACTTTGTTCACAGAGTACAAACCACACCGTCAGATCAGCAGTAGTCAGCAGAAAGATGAAATCAATAGTTGGGGGTTTTCTTTGGTTGCCAAGCGCTAAAATATTCAACTCCCCAAATAGTCAGGCAAAGCCAGAGGATAAAGCTCACGTCCCACCGCTCTTGCTTTTCTTTCATTATTATTATTATTATTATTATTATTATTATTATTATTATTATTATTATTATTATTATTATTATTATTATTATTATTATTATTATTATTATTATTATTATTATTATTATTATTATTATTATTATTATTATTATTATTATTATTATTATTATTATTATTATTATTATTATTATTATTAAATTATTAAATTATTATTATTATTATTATTATTATTATTATTATTATTATTATTATTATTATTATTATTATTATTATTATTATTATTATTATTATTATTATTATTATTATTATTATTATTATTATTATTATTATTATTATTATTATTATTATTATTATTATGTTTTACATAATTCTTTTATAGTTTTTCATCTATTTCCAGTTTTCCAGGGAGTTCTGTCGCCGTGGCTCTGTGATATTGAACCCACCTGGAGGTCCGGGCGGTCCTCTGGGTCCCTGTGTTCCAACCCCTGTATTCCCCCGCTCTCCCTTCTCTCCTGCGAGACCTGGAGGTAAACAAGACAAACAGAGATGTACCGGTGTGAGAGGAGGGTGAACAACAGACAGCCGTTGGTCGCAGTACAGACAGCAGCTGGTAGCAGTACAGACGGAAGTGATTTAATAAATTCAAAGGCAATTAGATGAATAGTGAACAGCTATGTTTCATAATTTATCGTTCACACTGGTAAGAGGTGAGAGGTAACTGCACCTTGTTTAACCATGCAGTTTTACATTAGTGTCGTTCACATTTTATGCTGTAGAAATGAGACCATTATGCTTTTATAGATTCTGTCGCACTGGTCCTGCCCGACCGGAAGAGCTTGTATGGGCGGTTTTCCTTTAACGTCTTCCTGGTATCGCTGTTGGTTTTCCTTTAACGTCTTCCTGGTATCGCTGTTGGTTTTCCTTTAACGTCTTCCTGGTATCGCTGTTGGTTTTCCTTTAACGTCTTCCTAGTATCACTGTTGGTTTTCCTTTAACGTCTTCCTAGTATCGCTGTTGGTTTTCCTTTAACGTCTTCCTGGTATCGCTGTTGGTTTTCCTTTAACGTCTTCCTGGTATCGCTGTTGGTTTTCCTTTAACGTCTTCCTGGTATCGTTGTTGGTTTTCCTTTAACGTCTTCCTGGTATCGCTGTTGGTTTTCCTTTAACGTCTTCCTGGTATCGCTGTTGGACTCTTGTTAATCCCATCAATGATCCACCTTGCTGGTGTTAAATAGGTATTACAGGTGTTATCGTCCCCCCTGTTGCAGAGTTTAAAACATTGATCGCCAACCTTTGTCAATCAAGTGGTGTGTGTTTTAATTGATTGTCATCCTTACTTATTGTTATGATTCGATATGCTGTGTGATTTTACATGCCATTTTTTTTGTGCTTATTTCTTTTTTTTATCCACTTTTTCTCCTTATTTTTAAAATGTTCTCCCATCCCAATTTCGCCTCGCCAATTCTCCCTTCAATTCTCCCCTCCCCTGTCTCGAACGTTGCTAGACTATGCCTCCCACTGGTTGGCTGCAGTGAGGACCAAGCCTTGCATCACGTGTCCCCTCCGGTACACAAGGAGGCAGCTGTCTCATCTTTTCACCTGTACAGCGCGATCTCTCAGTGGCGAGGAGTAACGCGTGGGAGGCTCACGCTGCCCCCGATGCTTCCTGATTCTGCTGTACAGGCGCACCAACCGACCTGTAGGAGTCGCTGTCCACAACGTCCAATCCCCACCCACCAGCTTTCCCACCCTCTAACACTGCCAATTGTGTTAGTATGAACGACCAGCCAAGCTGGTAGCAACGCCGAGAGCTGGGCTCGAACCCAGCATATCCTGCGTTAGTGGCGAGCGCCTGCCCACTGCGCCACTTAGCCGCACCCTTTTTTTATACATTTTTTTGTGCTTATTTCTGTATGTACACTCGACGTGACTGTAATTGAGGGAAACCTCAGTTGCTTTTTCAAGTTTAAATAAAGGTTTGAAATGAAATTCATGCTAGCAGGAATGTAGCCTCCTCTCCTCCGAGGCTGAAACCTGCACCTACACCTGGTCTCACGCCGACGAGTCCGGCCGCCAGTATGAAAGGCCAGCAGTGCTACCGACCGAGCCAACAACCACCCGAGCCAACACCGACCGAGCCAACGCCGACCGAGCCAACACCGACCGAGCCAACACCGACCGAGCCAACACCGACCGAGCCAACGCCGACCGAGCCAACACCGACCGAGCCAACACCGACCGAGCCAACACACACAGTTGATCTGGCCAAAGGGCAGTATTCACGAGGACGAGGAGCGAGCTAAACACACTTCCCCAACTCTGTCACTTAAGTATGGCCTGCAGTTATGTTTGGTATTTGACGCCTGGGCAGTGAGCTGGTGTCCTGGACACAAGTTCACACACACACACACACACACACACACACACACACACACACACACACACACACACACACACACACACACACACGCACACACACACACACACACACACACACACACACACGCACACACACACACACACACACACACACTCAGTGTTGCTGAGTCAGACTGTGGCTGGTGTGGGGTTTGGAACGATGATGTGACATCAGGCTGACCCGGTCGTGCATTTGGGTCCTCCACCTACTGTATGCACACCTGTGGCAGTTTCAGACCGAGACAGAGGACCACAGCTGCCTGGGGACATTTAATAAGGGTTACCGAAGGTGGGGACAGGGTAGAAAGGAATCCCACCCTGAGCATGACATGAGGGCAAAATGGCCGGCGTGTGAATATGGTTAATTGACTTCACGAAACACTGATTGAACTTAACTGACGAGGGCCAGACTATAGCACATTGTTCTACCTCTCTGTTTATGACCAGACTATAGCACATTGTTCTACCTCTCTGTTTATGACCAGACTTCTACCACTCTGTTTATGACCAGACTATAGCACATTGTTCTACCTCTCTGTTTATGACCAGACTATAGAACATTGTTCTACCTCTCTGTTTATGACCAGACTATAGAACATTGTTCTACCTCTCTGTTTATGACCAGACTATAGCACATTGTTCTACCTCTCTGTTTATGACCAGACTATAGCACATTGTTCTACCTCTCTGTTTATGACCAGACTATAGCACATTGTTCTACCTCTCTGTTTATGACCAGACTATAGCACATTGTTCTACCTCTCTGTTTATGACCAGACTATAGCACATTGTTCTACCTCTCTGTTTATGACCAGACTATAGAACATTGTTCTACCACTCTGTTTATGACCAGGCTATTAGCACATTGTTCTACCTCTCTGTTTATGACCAGACTATAGCACATTGTTCTACCTCTCTGTTTATGACCAGACTATAGCACATTGTTCTACCTCTCTGTTTATGACCAGACTATAGAACATTGTTCTACCTCTCTGTTTATGACCAGACTATAGAACATTGTTCTACCTCTCTGTTTATGACCAGACTATAGCACATTGTTCTACCTCTCTGTTTATGACCATACTATAGCACATTGTTCTACCTCTCTGTTTATGACCAGACTATAGCACATTGTTCTACCTCTCTGTTTATGACCAGACTATAGTTGTTCTACCTCTCTGTTTATGACCATACTATAGCACATTGTTCTACCTCTCTGTTTATGACCATACTATAGCACATTGTTCTACCTCTCTGTTTATGACCAGACTATAGCACATTGTTCTACCTCTCTGTTTATGACCAGACTATAGTTGTTCTACCTCTCTGTTTATGACCAGACTATAGTTGTTCTACCATGTTTATAGGGTAGCATTTGAGAGGGATGTGGTGCCGCTCCATCACCATCCCCACCACCGCCCCGATTGCTCATTCCAGTTCAAATTGTCCCCCATTGGAACAAAG
Organism: Notolepis coatsorum; assembly: GCF_963971535.1. NCBI lineage: Eukaryota > Metazoa > Chordata > Actinopteri > Aulopiformes > Paralepididae > Notolepis > Notolepis coatsorum. Next base: position 12,400,185 of record NC_140183.1, on the reverse strand, counting down.
ATCTATTGTATTCTATCATATTCCCTGTCCGATTCATTGTGATGCACAGTCGTCTTTATTCTAGTGGATCAAAACAGATGTTTCGGTCACTCTGACCTTCACCAGTAGATTTATCAAAAGTTCAAGTTTCTTTATTAGTTGTCATACAGAAGTACAGAATACTTTTATACAAAATGCTTCTTTCTGTTTCGCTCCAGAGACTGTGCTAGGCAAAAATAGATAATAAAATAAGTATAGCAAGTATAAAAGTATAAAATAGAAGTCAAGTACGTAGACAAAAATGTCTAGTATATACATATATACAATGCTCTATGTAGAGTAGAAGTAACTGAGTTACCATACAATATACTATACAGTGTAAAGCAGAAGTGGGATGAGGTACAATTTAGGTACAATATAATTTACAGTAAGGTGTAATGAGGTATGGGTTGTAGTGCAAATTCTCTTCAGTCATGTGTGTACAGGGAGTAGAGGAGGGGACTCAGAACACAGCCCTGGGGGGCCCCTATGTTGAGAGTGATGGATGAGGAGGTGCAGTTGCCTGCTCTCACCACCTGGGGTCTGTCCGTCAGGAAGTCCAAGACCCACTGGCAGAGGTCATAGTTCAAGCCCAGGTCCCTGAGCTTGGCTATGAGTTTGGAGGGGACTATGGTATTGAATGCTGAGCTGTAGTCGATGAACAGCATTCTCACATAGTTCCCCTGCCTCTTGTCCAGGTGTGATGGGCTATGGCGTCCTCCGTGGACCTGTTGGGGCTGCGTGAATACTTTCGGCAGCCAACATGCCCTTCCGCGTTGCTCTGATTGGCCGAGCGCGCGCATGAGCCGCGATAAGCTCCTCAGCCAGGCAGGAATACTAAACTCCCCCTTAACGCAATTTATACAAATGGAAGTATTGATTAAGCCGTAACGAATCATTAAAAAAATATACCGTTAACTGGAATATGTTGTTTCTTTACACATATGTTGGATTATGTAATTGGTTTGTCATGACAAACCAATAAAAAATCGCGAATTAACTGGTGGCTACAACAACACACAGTAACTACATGCATCATTGTTTACAATGAATGGTGGGGCTAATCTAATTGACATCCAAGGACAACGATGTAAATAAGTCATTGCACCTTTTTGTTCCTATCCTTGACAAAAGCAAATATGTGATATAATGATCTGTATATGTTTTGTTGTCTATAATAAATACCATACCATACCATGCATGTAGTTACTATGTGTTGTTGTAGCCACCGGTTAATTCGAGATTTTTTATTGGTTTGTCATGACAAACCAATTACATAATCCAACATATGTGTAAAGAAACAACATATTCCAGTTAACGGTATATTTTTTCAATGATTCGTTACGGCGTAATCAATACTTCCATGCGTATAAATTGCGTTAAACGGAGTTTAGTATTCCTGCCTGGCTGAGGAGCGCGTCGCGGCTCATGCGCATGCGTGCGCTCGGCCAATCAGAGCAACGCGGAAGGGCATGTTGGCTGCCGAAAGTATTCACGCATTGGGGCGGTATGCAAATAAATTTTTATTTTATTTTTTTTATCATTCTTTCCAAAAGAAAATAGGCCTAGAAGCGTGGCTAACGCTAATGACACGCATACCAGAGGCTAACTGCCTACGAAAACAGGCACAGAGGCACTGAAAGAGGATTTCACTAATGAACACACTAGACTAGACAAATATCAAGATGTATCCATCAGTGGACCAATTGCATGCTTTTGCAGAGGACAAGAAGCCTTCAGTCGACTCCTTCAGACATTAAGCACCCCCCACAGCCCAAATGGAATGATAAAAAAAGTAAAAAAAATAAGGAAAAGTTTAAAAATACACACCGACCGACGGTGGCAAGGTGCAAGGTGCCAACCTGCTCATCGGGAGCAGTTGCTCAAGGACACTTTGACGCGCTGCCGCGAGTAGCCGGGAATCGAACCGGGAACTTTTTACGATTACCAGACTGCCACTCTACCTCCTGAGTCACTGTGACCCTGACATACAGTATTGTAATGCATGTAGAGTTGATGTGCTGTTGGTTGAGTAGAGAGGGCCAGACGCCTTGTTAATAACATGTCTAATCTTCTTATATGCCTCAGTAGGCCTCTTCTCTTTGGGAGGAATACTCTCTAGCCTCTGCCCTGAGGTCAGGTAAGTGTGTTATAGAGCAGTAACGGGAGAGAGAGAGAGAGAGAGAGAGAGAGAGAGAGAGAGAGAGAAGAGAGAGAGAGAGAGAGAGAGAGAGAGAGAGAGAGAGAGAGAGAGAGAGAGAGAGAGAGAGAGGAGAGAGAGAGAGAGAGAAGAGAGAGAGTGAGAGAGTGAGAGAGAGTGAGGAGAGAGAGAGAGAGAGAGAGAGAGAGAGAGAGGAGAGAGAGAGAGAGAGAGAGAGAGAGAGAGAGAGAGAGAGAGAGAGGAGAGAGAATGTGTTCTGAAGGGCCCCTGGCCCGGCTGCCGCTCTCTAACCTCACTGTGTGCTGATACAGGATGTGATGCTGCCTGTAGTTTATGTGTTTTACAGATGAAGATGGAGACAGCCGTGACTGTCTCCCTCTGCTTTACAATAGCGGCTTCTCAGCGGGAGTCAAATTCTCAAAGACAATGTTCTCGAAGCCTAAACATTTTTCCAGCTTACAGTGTAGGCGAATCTATAGCAAGATTGGCATTTCTGTTTTTCTTTTGCCTGCAGTTTTTTTTTATTAATAATAAGAATAATTCATTACATTTATATAGCGCTTTTCTAGACACTCAAAGCGCTCCCCACAATGTAGGGTGGAATTGCTTCCTTCACCCCCACTGGTAGCACCCAACCTTGGGCTACGCAGGCTCAATGGCTACATACACTGGCACCAGGCACACATCACACTACACACAACGGCTGAACGGCTCAGGAGACAGGGATTGATATCAGCCAATTAAGGGGAAGGGATGATTAGGTGGCCTTGATGTCAGAGACCTGATTGGTAATTTGGCCAGGAACGTCGGGGAACCCCCTAATCTTTGCGATAGGCGTCCTGGGTTCTTTAACACCCAGAATTCAGTCAGGACCTCGGTTAACGTCTCATCCGAAGGACGGCACTCGCAGCTGTAACCAGTGGCCCTATCACCGTAACAGGGGCATTGCTACTGACTATAGTCCAGAGGACAGAGTGCCCCCTGCTACCATTTTCCGGACAACAGCCTTGACCGGGGCTCGAACCGGTGATCTTCCGATCATGAGTCCGGAGCTCTACTCATGTAGCCACGCTCTCCGGACAGCGTTATTAACTTACCTTATATCACAAGGACTTGGGAGGCTTGGCAACAGGCCAGTTGACATATACTTACAGCAAACATTTATTCTCTCCTATATAATCTGGGGATCTGTTTTTTCCTACAGTCCCCACACCTCTTTGGATCATAAACTAATCCTGAAACAAGTGACTAGGCTCTTCTAGCGGTTGACTGTTAGTCGAACCCCAGTTCCTCAGGTCCCGTCAGTGTTTCTCAAGAGCAATTACACTAATGCTGACATTCAACATAACACATACTTAGGGGAGAATTCACAAAGGGATTGCGAGGCTTTTTCTGACGCGGCGATGCCTTGTGCAAATAGCTCTGAAACACAGTTTGCTATTCTCACAGAGGAAGCGCAAGAGGGTGAAGTGCGGTGGTAACGGCCGTTGCCATCAGCATTGCGTCTCGGTGCGTCGGTGCTATTTTTGGGTATTTAAATGAGGTAATATGGGCGGAACAATGTGTCCCTTTCTATGCAAATGAGCCTCAATAGCAAAAACAATTCACAAAGATCTGCGCTGATTGCCACGCGCAGTTATTAAAACGACGCTATTTACGTCTTCAGAGATTTGGTGGTAACTAAGCGCATTTAAAAAGGGGTGTCATTGCCA
>NC_140183.1:12392802-12396094 GCF_963971535.1 Notolepis coatsorum | reverse complement strand
TTACCTTAACCTTGTTTGTTGCTGTTTCTCTGTAGCTGAATTGGATTTTTCTTTCGTTTTGATGTAATATTCTGGTAAAAGCACAAACTGCTGATTGGCTGAAGGAGGGGGCATGGTGCCATTTGATTGGCTGAAGGAGGGGGCGTGGTGCCATTTGATTGGCTGAAGGAGGGGGCGTTGGTGCCATTTGTCATTGTCCTTTACCATTAGCTGCTTCATGAAAAATCTGTAGTAGCTAAACCGCGTGATTACCAAACCAAGCTGCATTTCTCGGAGACGCTCTCTGATTGGCCGACGCCTGTTTCTACACTGGTTAAGCTTAGGCACTCTTCGAAGTTGGTTAAGGTTAGAGTTTGTCTTAGAGCGTGACGGCAAGTTCTTTCGACGGTTAAGCTTAGGCACTCTTTCGAAGTTGGTTAAGGTTAGAGTTTGTCTTAGAGCATGGCGATAGAACGCCAGGTAGTTTGCAGGCTGTTTGGCGTGGAAATGGGCAAAGACACAGCTCGTCACGGATTGGGCAAACGCGTCAGTGGCCAATCAGAGAGCGTCAGTCAGTGGCCAATCAGAGAGCGTCTCCGAGAAATGCGGCTTGGTTTGGTATACACGCAGCTAAACCAAGGAGAGTGGATCATTGTACTAACAACACCCCCCCTACCTCTGCTGCCCCCTGCTGTTCTGAAGTACTCTCTACCCTGGAGGAGTGTGGATGTTCTGAAGTACTCTCTACCCTGGAGGAGTGTGGATGTTCTGAAGTACTCTCTACCCTGCAGGAGAGAGTGGATGTTCTGAAGGACTCTCTACCCTGCAGGAGTGTGGATGTTCTGAAGTACTCTCTACCCTGCAGGAGTGTGGATGTTCTGAAGGGACTAGTCTCTACCCTGCAGGAGTGTGGATGTTCTGAAGGACCTCTCTACCTGGAGGTGTGTGGATGTTCTGAAGGACTCTCTACCCTGGAGGAGAGTGGATGTTCTGAAGGACTCTCTACCCTGGAGGAGAGTGGATGTTCTGAAGGACTCTCTACCCTGGAGGAGAGTGGATGTTCTGAAGGACTCTCTACCCTGGAGGAGTGTGGATGTTCTGAAGGACTCTCTACCCTGGAGGTGTGTGGATGTTCTGAAGGACTCTCTACCCTGGAGGTGTGTGGATGTTCTGAAGGACTCTTCTACCCTGGAGGTTGTGTGGATGTTCTGAAGGACTCTCTACCCTGGAGGTGTGTGGATGTTCTGAAGGACTCTCTCTACCCTGGAGGTGTGTGGATGTTCTGAAGGACTCTCTACCCTGCAGGAGAGTGGATGTTCTGAAGGACTCTCTACCCTGGAGGTGTGTGGATGTTCTGAAGGACTCTCTACCCTGCAGGAGAGTGGATGTTCTGAAGGACTCTCTACCCTGGAGGAGTGTGGATGTTCTGAAGGACTCTCTACCCTGCAGGAGAGTGGATGTTCTGAAGGACTCTCTACCCTGGAGGAGTGTGGATGTTCTGAAGGACTCTCTACCCTGCAGGAGAGTGGATGTTCTGAAGGACTCTCTACCCTGGAGGAGAGTGGATGTTCTGGAAGGACTCTCTACCCTGCAGGAGAGTGGATGTTCTGAAGGACTCTCTACCCTGCAGGAGAGTGGATGTTCTGAAGGACTCTCTACCCTGCAGGAGAGTGGATGTTCTGAAGGACTCTCTACCCTGCAGGAGAGTGGATGTTCTGAAGGACTCTCTACCCTGCAGGAGTGTGGATGTTCTGAAGTACTAGTCTCTACCCTGGAGGTGTGTGGATGTTCTGAAGTACTAGTCTCTACCCTGGAGGTGTGTGGATGTTCTGAAGGGACTAGTCTCTACCCTGGAGGTGTGTGGATGTTCTGAAGTACTAGTCTCTACCCTGGAGGTGTGTGGATGTTCTGAAGTACTAGTCTCTACCCTGGAGGTGTGTGGATGTTCTGAAGTACTAGTCTCTACCCTGGAGGTGTGTGGATGTTCTGAAGTACTAGTCTCTACCCTGGAGGAGTGTGGATGTTCTGAAGTACTAGTCTCTACCTGGAGGTGTGTGGATGTTCTGAAGTACTAGTCTCTACCCTGGAGGTGTGTGGATGGGCAAGGGTGGATGGATGGATGGGTGGGAATGACTAGGTATTGTTTTATAAGAATAGGTGACAACATTTCACGTTAGTTAATCTGTGGGAAAGTAAGACCTACGAAGTGTCGGGAGAGTCAGCTAGATTCTGTAGATGTTTCTACTAGTTTGATGGTTATAACGTGATTAACACTGAACAACAACGGCCTATAATCAAAACCTGCCTGCAGGGGAGGTTCTGTTCGGGAGGTTTGTGTCTAATAAACAGAGATCCCCTGCAGCCGCTCTCTCCATCGGGCTGGAAAGCTGATACCACGTGAGGGTGTAGAACTACCCACATGCCTCCTCCGATACCCTGTGGAGTCGCCAGCCGCTTCTTTTCACCTGACAGCGAGGAGTCACTTGGGGAACGTACGTATTACCCCCAGATCCCCTCCCTGCTGAACAGGCACCACCCTCCGGGTCGACCAGTAGGAGTCGCAGTTTACAACGACCAGGACACACACCCCCACCGGCTTCCCACCCGCTAACACTGCCAATTGACCTGTCTCAAACCCTGCCCTCTTTTCTTGATCCTCCAATCACAACTGTCGCTTACCTCGGACAAACCAAGTTTGTCCGAGGTAAGCGACAGTTGTGATTGGAGGATCAAGAAAAGGGGCAGGGTTTTGAGACAGGTCCATTGTGTTAGTATGGACGACCGACCCAGCCAGAGGTACCACTGGCGGCTGGATTCTATCCGAGTCTCTGCGGTGGTAGGCGAGTGCTTAGTCCGCTGCGCTACCCAGCCGGCCTACGAACGCAACATTGTTCAACTTTGTTGAAATCAACTCGAGAAACTGAAGCTTAAAATGTCTCCTGGCTGCCGACTCTCTCCTCTTCGGCCGCAGACATGGGCAGCAAAAACACAGGCCTCGTCGTCAGACCCCCGCTGGACAGTAAACAACATGATTTAATGGACCTGTCTCAAACCCTGCCCTCTTTTCTTGATCCTCCAATCACAACTGTCGCTTACCTCGGACAAACCAAGTTTGTCCGAGGTAAGCGACAGTTGTGATTGGAGGATCAAGAAAAGGGGCAGGGTTTGAGACAGGTCCATTCAGTGTGGCCGCTAAACACAAATCTTCTTTACAAATCTACTACGGTTGAGGAGCCGGGAAAAAACGAGCATCTCACGTTTTTTTTTTCTTCTGAATGTATGTAGATTTAAAAAAAGCTGTGACGATAAAATG
>NC_140183.1:12375302-12390302 GCF_963971535.1 Notolepis coatsorum | reverse complement strand
GTATAAAAGCTTTACACCACTTGTAGTCGTGATTTGTGACCAATAAACCATGCCTAGGGGGGTCTAACGACCACTCCTAGGCATGGTTTATTGGTCACAAACCACTCCTGCGCGTGATGTAATGCTTAAATATATAGTACATACAAAATATCATCATAAAATAAAACATCAAATATTACGGCGTAAACATGTCAGGTGACTGTCACTCACTGTCCCTCAGTTTATGGCAGGGAGCAACATAGGCTGCTGCTAGCTCACAGCTTGTTGAGTCCTCCCCTAGTAGGACTGGTAGTTTTTCTGTATCTGGTAGTGCAAGAAAACCTTTTGTTATTAATTCAATTTTTTTTAAATGCGTTTCTCTAATATATTTATATTTTTGACATTTGGTGAGGAAGTGCAACTCAGTTTCAGGCTCACTGAGGATGCAATGACAGCACAGCCTTTGCTCTGCAGGAAGCCAGGTTTTCCTGTGCCTCCCCTTTTCAACAGCGAGGCTGTGCTCACTCAGTCTGTATTTTGTCAGGGTTCTTTTTAGTTGTTGATCAGTCACCATGCTCAAATAGTCTGCTATGGTGTACTGTCGATTCAGAGCCAGATAGCACTGCATTTTGCTCTGTGCTTTTGTTTGTGTTTTCCAATAGGTGATGTAGTGTTGTTTTAGCTGTGTAGTAATTTTATTTATTCTGATTGGTGATGTGTTCTGTTCCTGAGGTGTGTTAAGAGAGCAGGTTTGTGGACTCAGCCTCAGGACCAGCTGGGTAAGGGGGTTCCTGATGCTCCTCAGCTCTTGGCACTGCAGGGCTTGATAATGGTACGAGAGGGGGTCACTTCGTTTTAGGTGTGTCCAAAAGTTAATTGCTCTTTTTTGTATTTTTAGTATTAGTGGGTAACGGCCTAATTCTGCCCTGCATGCATTGTTTGTAGTTTTCCTCTGGACATGTAGGAGAATCTTTCAGAACTCTGCATGCAGGGTCTCAATGGGGTGTTTGTCCCATTGGGTAAAGTCTTGTTTTGTAAGTGGACCCCACACCTCACTGCCATAGAGTGCAATTGGTTCAATAACACATTCAATTAATTTTAACCAGATTCTAATTGGTATTTCTGTTTGTATATTTATTTTTATGGCATAGAAAGCCCGGCGTGCTTTCCCTCTCAGCTCATTGACTGCTTCCTTAAAATGTCCAATTGAACTTAGTTTTAGGCCTAAATAGGTGTAGTGTGTGCAGTACTCTACATGTTTTGTACCAATTGAGAACCTCTCTCTCTCTCTCTCTCTCTCTCTCTCTCTTCATGACCTGGGCTGCAGGCTGCCCTCCTCCATTGGACAATGTGCAATTTAATATAGAATTTCTCTTTTTTACTCACGATTTATCTATCTATCCATCCATCCATCCATCCATCCATCCATCTATCTATCTATCTATCTATCTATCTGTCTATCTATCTATCTATCTATCTATCTATCTATCTATCTATCTATCTATCTATCTATCTATCTATCTATCTATCTATCTATCTATCTATCTATCTATCTATCTATCTATCTATCTATCTATCTGTATCTATCTGTATCTATACACAGTGAGTCTATAACTCATCATTTGCTGCCAAGAATCATAAAGCACATGGATGCATATCTGAGCATAACACACACAAACACATGCACACACACACACACACACACACACACACACACACACACACACACACACACACACACACACACACACACACACACACACACACACACACACACACACACACACACACACACACACACACACACACAGCCATATAAAACCATGGATGCATATCTGAGCATCACACCAACACATCTCTCTACAGCAGGCTGGAGACCAGAGAGAACATCTTCTGTCCCACTCTGTGGTCCTCAGCTTCATAACATCAACCAACCTTCTGCTGTGTGTGTGTGTGTGTATGTGTGTGTATGTGTATGTGTGTGTATGTGTGTGTGTGTGTGTGTGTGTGTGTGTGCATGCATGTGCGTGTGTGTATGTGTATGTGTGTGTGTGTGTGTGTGTGTGTGCATGCATGTGTTTGTGCATGTGTACGTGTGTGTGTGTGTGTGTGTGTGTGTGTGTGTGTGCATGTTTTTGTGCATGTCCGTGTGTGTGTGTGCGTGTGTGTGCGTGTGTGTGTGTGTGTGTGCACCTGTAATTGTGTATACCTACATGTATATTGGTACAGATTAAACCAAGATCAATCAATCATGGACAACACACATAGACTCAGTCGTAAAGAAGGCGAAGCAGCGCCTCTACCACCTGAGACAGTTAAGGAAGTTCAGAGTATCGGGGAAGATACTCCAGTCCTTCTACTCCGGAGCTGTAGAGAGAATCTTGACTGGAAACATCACTGCCTGGTATGGCAACAGCACGGCACAGGACAAGAAGGCCCTACAGAGAGTGGTACGCTCAGCTGAGCGTACTACAGGTATTGCACTACCACCCCTTCAGGTCTTATATCACAAGAGGTGCAAATCCAGAGCCTGCAGAATAATGAAAGACCCTCACCACCCCAACAACAGCCTGTTCAAGCTGCTGCGGTCAGGCAAACGCCTGCGAACACCAGCAACTAGGACAGAGAGACTTCGGCTCAGCTTCTTCCCCCAGGCCATCAGAGTCTTGAACACTGAACTCTCCACACACAAGCACACATGAGCACACACACAACACACACACTGTATACGCTCACACACTAGCAGTCACTTTAACATGAACACACACACACACACACATATGCTGCACACGCTCACACTATGGTCACTTTACACAATGAAAGGTCACTTTAAAAACAAGAACAGGAGTGGTTCTTGTATAGTAAATAGATGGATAGAAAGCTAGCATAAGGACACATAGTATAACTGTAGATTGTATAGTAAAGCATGTATAGTAGCGTACATAAGACCCAGTGCCCCATCCGTAGCTAACATTGTATTGCACTATCACAGGACCTAGCATGTCTTACCATGCTTTTGAAAAACTCATGTACATATACCTATGTCTTTACTCTTATGACTTGTATTATTGCACAAATGTCGCATTCTCATCCCTTGGATTCTTATTATTGTATTATTGTACTATGCACAATTGTTGCCGGCAAGACCCCCCGCATTTCACTGTACACTTGTATGCCGTGACAAATAAAACGATTGACTTGACTTGAATCTCGGAACCCATTGGCTATTGGCTTTTTTTGTGCCTCTGGGGGCAACGGGCAATGTTTTCAATGTTTCAATGTTTCAATGTTTCAATGTTTCAATGTTAGACTTGTCATTATGACCTCAGTTCTCTGAACAGCACCTGTACTGAGAGCATCTTGTAACCCGCTCCAGGGGGCTGGTAAAGACAGCGCTACTTTGGAGCGAAACGTAGCCCATCTCCCACCTAGTGTGTCATGTCTGGTATCAGTGGATTCCCTGCAATCTCAAGATTCATATGATATCAATGGCTTCGCCTTAACCTCAAAGCCCAGCCTGGTACGGCCTTCGAAAGGACAGTGGCTGGGATGATATATGGGCTAGTAGCATTAGCTACTAGTAAGCTATTAGTAAGTGTAACATTACACCATTTTCACACTCAACAGCTGTCTGACACGTAGCGCTAGTGGGTCTGGACGGTGACATAGTTATCATTACAGAAGAAACTCAAACACTGTCTTGTCTCTTGTAATTAGTTATTATAAGGCTCTTTGTCGTTTTCTAGCTGGTTTATGTGCAAATGAGTTTATTTGTATCATTTGGAAGGTGGACCATGTATAATTATGTGGACTAATGTTCGAGTCCCTGTCCTTATTGCCTGTAGAAGTTAGGATCCCTCACTCGCATGTGTTATTCCACGTAGTCAATTTGGGTGTAAACGGTTCACTCCAAACAAGTGAACCAGGGGTTATCCTTCTGTAGTGTGGTAGTGAAAGGGTTATACATAATGTGTATGTATTTATGTGTATATACTAGGGATGTCCGATATTATCGGCCTACCGATATTGGCATTAAAATGTGATATTGGAAATTTTTGTTATCGGTTTTCAAATTATTATTATTTTTTATTTTGTTTTTACATTTATTTAACCTTTATTTATCCAGGTAAGCAAGTAAGAACAAATTCTGATTTTATTTATTGTCAAAAGTATGCATAATGTTGTGTTAATTCCACGACAAGAGATATGTAATGTTGTAAGGTTTTGCCCGCTGCTCACTACCTTTTCTCTGTTTCTTTAAGCCTATACTATTTATTTCCCTTCTATACTGTTTAGTTCCCTTCTCACTCACTCTCTCTAGCCCCCACCCTCTCGTTCCTTACCCTTAGTGGCCACACCTGTTCGATATTCTATTATCTCTCGCACCTGTGGTGGCAGGCTAATTAGTTCCCCCCGTGGGCTTTAAATACCAGGGCGCTTCCCCTCGTTTTGGCGTGGGGTCGTGTTGTATTCATGCCGAGTCATATTCCTAACATCTAGACTCTTTTCGGGAGATCCTCTGTCTGCCTATGCTGTTCCATTCTCCGGCGTCGAGATGTTTGCTCCTGCCTTCGCCAGCTGTCGCCGTTGCCTGTGGGGGAGACTGGTCTGCGCTCCCTGTACTTCCACGGGAGGCACCCCAGCGTTCCACTGCAGACCCCCGCGCAGCTGTTCGTCCTGACGCACATCCAGACCGGCGCAGACGCTCTCCAGTCCTCAGCGCGCAACGCGCATCTTCCAGACCTCCGAGCTTGGCACGCTCCTCCGTACCAGCGCGCACTCCCAGCCTGACGCGCATCTTCTAGACCTCCGAGCTTGGCACGCTCCTCCGTACCAGCGCGCACTCCCAGCCTGACGCGCATCTTCTAGACCTCCGAGCTTGGCACGCTCCTCCGCACCAGCGCGCACTCCCAGCCTGATGCGCATCTTCCAGACCTCCGAGCTTGGCACGCTCTCCAGTCTCCAGCGCGCAACGCGCATCTTCCAAGGATCCTCGTGCTTGGCACACTCCTCCTGGCAGACGCACCCCGATGCGTCTCTCTGTTCCGACGCGCACACCAAGGTGTGGCGCGCACTCTGTTCCTCGCTCCGACAGTGGCTACCCGGTGGACGACATCCTCGCCACCGCCACTGATCCAGCTCCCTGTTCCGACGCGCACACCAAGGTGTGGCGCGCACTTTGTTCCTCGGCTCCGACGGTGGCTACCCGGTGGACGACATCCTCGCCACCGCCACTGATCCAGCTCCCTGTTCCGACGCGCACACCAAGGTGTGGCGCGCACTCTGTTCCTCGGCTCCGACAGCGGCTACCCGGTGGACGATGCCCTCGTCACCGCCACTGTTCCAGCACCCTGTTCCTCGGCTCCGACAGCGGCTACCCTGTGGACGACTCCCTCGTCACCGCCACTGTTCCAGCACTCTGTCCCTCGGCTCGGACAGCCAGCCACCCGGTGGCGATGCCCTCGCCCCGTTGCTGTCCCTGTACCTTTACGCATACGCTGGGTGAGTTTTGATTGTGATGTCACTCACTCAGCGTAGTGCCCTTGCCCCCGTTCCCGCTGCTGTTCCTGTACCTTTACGCATACGCTGGGTGAGTTTTGATTGTGATGTCACTCACTCAGCGTAGTGCCCTTGCCCCCGTTCCCGTTGCTGTCCCTGTACCTTTACGCATACGCTGGGTGAGTTTTGATTGTGATGTCACTCTCCCAGCGTATTGCCTCTGTTTTTGGTTCTCACTTAGAATAGTATTTTTTGGACTTTACATCTCCCCCTGTGTGTTTGTCACACGAAGATATTATTACTTTGTTCACTTTGTTATTTGGACTGTTCTGCACCTGCTCTGTTTTTTCCCTTTTGTGCATTAACTATCTCCTCTGTCCTGCAGAGCGGCCCAGATGATTTCCACCAGTCCTCCCAGTTCCTCCCTGTTTCCCCAGCCCGCCTCCGCGGGCCTCAGTCCCTAGTCCTCTCTCCCTAGTTCTCCTAGTCCCTAGTCCTCTATCCCTAGCTCTCCTCAGTCCCTAGTCCTCTCTCCCTAGTTCTCCTAGTCCCTAGTCCTCTATCCCTAGCTCTCCTAGTCCCTAGTCCTCTCTCCCTAGTTCTCCTAGTCCCTAGTCCTCTATCCCTAGCTCTCCTAGTCCCTAGTCCCCTCTCCCTAGTTCTCCTAGTCCCTAGTCCTCTATCCCTAGCTCTCCTAGTCCCTAGTCCTCTCTCCCTAGTTCTCCTTGCCCCCTGTTACCTAGTCTCTAGTTCCTCTGTCCCAAGGCGTTCCCTTAACCTTCCCTTAGGCGTTCCCTTACCTTCCCATAGTGTTCCCTTTTCCTGCATTTGTGATTCTCCCTTAAAGGGACAGTGCCCTTTTCCCTGTTTTTCCCTGTGTTTCAATAAATATCTGTTTCTTGGCAAACCACCATACCTGTCTTGTGTTGTGCGATTGGGGTCGGTTACAAACCACAACAGTACGACCCCACCAAGTCTACGACCCCAGCCAGCACAGACTGTGTATGTTGAGTTTGCCTTTTTTTTTCTTGTTCCCTCTGTCTCCCCTCTAGCTCCCCTGTTAGCCCTGTTAGCTTCCCTGTTAGCCCAGTTTAGCTTCCCTGTTTGTCCTGTTTAGCTCCCTTGTTAGCCTGTTACTCCCCTGTTTAGCTTGTTAGTCTCCCCGGTTAGCTCCCCTGTTTGCTTCCCGTTTTGCCCTGTTTGACCCCCCGGTAGCTAGCCATGCCCTGGCAGCTAACCCAGTCCCTCAGCAGAGCCCCTGTCTGCTAGCTTAGCCCCGGCTGCTAGCACAGCCTCTATGTTTATGCAGCCCTTGCTGCTGGCATAGGCCCTGTAGCTAGCCATGCCCTGGCGGCTAACCCAGTTTCCCTCTGCATGGCCCCGGTCTGCTAGCTTGGCCCCGGCTGTTAGCACAGCCTCTATGTTTATGCAGCCCTTGCTGCTGGCATAGGCCCTGTAGCTAGCCAGGCCCAAGCAGCTAACCCGGTCCCTCTGCATGGCCTCCACTTTTTTGTGTAGTATTCCCACAGCTAGGACTGTCCTTCCAGCTAGCTTGTTCTCTCATGCTGGTCCAGCCCTGTCTGCCAGCCTAGCTCCGGCAGCTAGCGCAGCCTCTATGTAGATGTAGCAGTACAGCTAGCATAGGCCCTGTAGCTATCAGTGCCTTGGCAGCTACCCTTTCCCTCTGCCAGCCTAGCTCCGGCAGCTAGCGCAGCCTCTATGTTGATGTAGCAGTACAGCTAGCATAGGCCCTGTAGCTATCAGTGCCCTGGCAGCTACCCTTTCCCTCTGCTAGCCTGGCTCCGGCAGCTTGCGCAGCCTCTATGTTGATGTAGCAGTACAGCTAGCATAGGCCCTGTAGCTATCAGTGCCCTGGCAGCTAACCTTCCCTCTGCTAGCCCTTTCCCGGTGCTACCATGGTTACCCCTTAGCTACCCTGCTTGCCCCTCAGTTCCTCTAGACCCAGTTCCTCTAGACCAGTTCTCTAGACCAGTTCTCTAAACCAGTTCTCTAGACCAGTTCTCTAGCCCGGTTCTCTAGCCCAGTTCTCTAGACCAGTTCTCTAGACCAGTTCTCTAGACCAGTTCCTCTAGACTAGTTCTCTAGACCCAGTTCCTCTAGACCTGTTCCCCCAGTTGCCCCTCTGCTACCCTAGTTACCCCTCGGCGACCCTGTTTCTTTTGCTAGCCCCACTCTTGTGGTGGCTTCCCCTGCTGGCTTGGCCAGTACCTCTTGTTTTGCCCCCTGCCACTCTGTCTGTATTTGTTTTGGGTCGCCGGGTGGCTCCCGTTGGAGGGGGGGATACTGTAAGGTTTTGCCCGCTGCTCACTACCTTTTCTCTGTTTCTTTAAGCCTATACTATTTATTTCCCTTCTATACTGTTTAGTTCCCTTCTCACTCACTCTCTCTAGCCCCCACCCTCTCGTTCCTTACCCTTAGTGGCCACACCTGTTCGATATTCTATTATCTCTCGCACCTGTGGTGGCAGGCTAATTAGTTCCCCCCGTGGGCTTTAAATACCAGGGCGCTTCCCCTCGTTTTGGCGTGGGGTCGTGTTGTATTCATGCCGAGTCATATTCCTAACATCTAGACTCTTTTCGGGAGATCCTCTGTCTGCCTATGCTGTTCCATTCTCCGGCGTCGAGATGTTTGCTCCTGCCTTCGCCAGCTGTCGCCGTTGCCTGTGGGGGAGACTGGTCTGCGCTCCCTGTACTTCCACGGGAGGCACCCCAGCGTTCCACTGCAGACCCCCGCGCAGCTGTTCGTCCTGACGCACATCCAGACCGGCGCAGACGCTCTCCAGTCCTCAGCGCGCAACGCGCATCTTCCAGACCTCCGAGCTTGGCACGCTCCTCCGTACCAGCGCGCACTCCCAGCCTGACGCGCATCTTCTAGACCTCCGAGCTTGGCACGCTCCTCCGTACCAGCGCGCACTCCCAGCCTGACGCGCATCTTCTAGACCTCCGAGCTTGGCACGCTCCTCCGCACCAGCGCGCACTCCCAGCCTGATGCGCATCTTCCAGACCTCCGAGCTTGGCACGCTCTCCAGTCTCCAGCGCGCAACGCGCATCTTCCAAGGATCCTCGTGCTTGGCACACTCCTCCTGGCAGACGCACCCCGATGCGTCTCTCTGTTCCGACGCGCACACCAAGGTGTGGCGCGCACTCTGTTCCTCGCTCCGACAGTGGCTACCCGGTGGACGACATCCTCGCCACCGCCACTGATCCAGCTCCCTGTTCCGACGCGCACACCAAGGTGTGGCGCGCACTTTGTTCCTCGGCTCCGACGGTGGCTACCCGGTGGACGACATCCTCGCCACCGCCACTGATCCAGCTCCCTGTTCCGACGCGCACACCAAGGTGTGGCGCGCACTCTGTTCCTCGGCTCCGACAGCGGCTACCCGGTGGACGATGCCCTCGTCACCGCCACTGTTCCAGCACCCTGTTCCTCGGCTCCGACAGCGGCTACCCTGTGGACGACTCCCTCGTCACCGCCACTGTTCCAGCACTCTGTCCCTCGGCTCGGACAGCCAGCCACCCGGTGGCGATGCCCTCGCCCCGTTGCTGTCCCTGTACCTTTACGCATACGCTGGGTGAGTTTTGATTGTGATGTCACTCACTCAGCGTAGTGCCCTTGCCCCCGTTCCCGCTGCTGTTCCTGTACCTTTACGCATACGCTGGGTGAGTTTTGATTGTGATGTCACTCACTCAGCGTAGTGCCCTTGCCCCCGTTCCCGTTGCTGTCCCTGTACCTTTACGCATACGCTGGGTGAGTTTTGATTGTGATGTCACTCTCCCAGCGTATTGCCTCTGTTTTTGGTTCTCACTTAGAATAGTATTTTTTGGACTTTACATCTCCCCCTGTGTGTTTGTCACACGAAGATATTATTACTTTGTTCACTTTGTTATTTGGACTGTTCTGCACCTGCTCTGTTTTTTCCCTTTTGTGCATTAACTATCTCCTCTGTCCTGCAGAGCGGCCCAGATGATTTCCACCAGTCCTCCCAGTTCCTCCCTGTTTCCCCAGCCCGCCTCCGCGGGCCTCAGTCCCTAGTCCTCTCTCCCTAGTTCTCCTAGTCCCTAGTCCTCTATCCCTAGCTCTCCTCAGTCCCTAGTCCTCTCTCCCTAGTTCTCCTAGTCCCTAGTCCTCTATCCCTAGCTCTCCTAGTCCCTAGTCCTCTCTCCCTAGTTCTCCTAGTCCCTAGTCCTCTATCCCTAGCTCTCCTAGTCCCTAGTCCCCTCTCCCTAGTTCTCCTAGTCCCTAGTCCTCTATCCCTAGCTCTCCTAGTCCCTAGTCCTCTCTCCCTAGTTCTCCTTGCCCCCTGTTACCTAGTCTCTAGTTCCTCTGTCCCAAGGCGTTCCCTTAACCTTCCCTTAGGCGTTCCCTTACCTTCCCATAGTGTTCCCTTTTCCTGCATTTGTGATTCTCCCTTAAAGGGACAGTGCCCTTTTCCCTGTTTTTCCCTGTGTTTCAATAAATATCTGTTTCTTGGCAAACCACCATACCTGTCTTGTGTTGTGCGATTGGGGTCGGTTACAAACCACAACAGTACGACCCCACCAAGTCTACGACCCCAGCCAGCACAGACTGTGTATGTTGAGTTTGCCTTTTTTTTTCTTGTTCCCTCTGTCTCCCCTCTAGCTCCCCTGTTAGCCCTGTTAGCTTCCCTGTTAGCCCAGTTTAGCTTCCCTGTTTGTCCTGTTTAGCTCCCTTGTTAGCCTGTTACTCCCCTGTTTAGCTTGTTAGTCTCCCCGGTTAGCTCCCCTGTTTGCTTCCCGTTTTGCCCTGTTTGACCCCCCGGTAGCTAGCCATGCCCTGGCAGCTAACCCAGTCCCTCAGCAGAGCCCCTGTCTGCTAGCTTAGCCCCGGCTGCTAGCACAGCCTCTATGTTTATGCAGCCCTTGCTGCTGGCATAGGCCCTGTAGCTAGCCATGCCCTGGCGGCTAACCCAGTTTCCCTCTGCATGGCCCCGGTCTGCTAGCTTGGCCCCGGCTGTTAGCACAGCCTCTATGTTTATGCAGCCCTTGCTGCTGGCATAGGCCCTGTAGCTAGCCAGGCCCAAGCAGCTAACCCGGTCCCTCTGCATGGCCTCCACTTTTTTGTGTAGTATTCCCACAGCTAGGACTGTCCTTCCAGCTAGCTTGTTCTCTCATGCTGGTCCAGCCCTGTCTGCCAGCCTAGCTCCGGCAGCTAGCGCAGCCTCTATGTAGATGTAGCAGTACAGCTAGCATAGGCCCTGTAGCTATCAGTGCCTTGGCAGCTACCCTTTCCCTCTGCCAGCCTAGCTCCGGCAGCTAGCGCAGCCTCTATGTTGATGTAGCAGTACAGCTAGCATAGGCCCTGTAGCTATCAGTGCCCTGGCAGCTACCCTTTCCCTCTGCTAGCCTGGCTCCGGCAGCTTGCGCAGCCTCTATGTTGATGTAGCAGTACAGCTAGCATAGGCCCTGTAGCTATCAGTGCCCTGGCAGCTAACCTTCCCTCTGCTAGCCCTTTCCCGGTGCTACCATGGTTACCCCTTAGCTACCCTGCTTGCCCCTCAGTTCCTCTAGACCCAGTTCCTCTAGACCAGTTCTCTAGACCAGTTCTCTAAACCAGTTCTCTAGACCAGTTCTCTAGCCCGGTTCTCTAGCCCAGTTCTCTAGACCAGTTCTCTAGACCAGTTCTCTAGACCAGTTCCTCTAGACTAGTTCTCTAGACCCAGTTCCTCTAGACCTGTTCCCCCAGTTGCCCCTCTGCTACCCTAGTTACCCCTCGGCGACCCTGTTTCTTTTGCTAGCCCCACTCTTGTGGTGGCTTCCCCTGCTGGCTTGGCCAGTACCTCTTGTTTTGCCCCCTGCCACTCTGTCTGTATTTGTTTTGGGTCGCCGGGTGGCTCCCGTTGGAGGGGGGGATACTGTAAGGTTTTGCCCGCTGCTCACTACCTTTTCTCTGTTTCTTTAAGCCTATACTATTTATTTCCCTTCTATACTGTTTAGTTCCCTTCTCACTCACTCTCTCTAGCCCCCACCCTCTCGTTCCTTACCCTTAGTGGCCACACCTGTTCGATATTCTATTATCTCTCGCACCTGTGGTGGCAGGCTAATTAGTTCCCCCCGTGGGCTTTAAATACCAGGGCGCTTCCCCTCGTTTTGGCGTGGGGTCGTGTTGTATTCATGCCGAGTCATATTCCTAACATCTAGACTCTTTTCGGGAGATCCTCTGTCTGCCTATGCTGTTCCATTCTCCGGCGTCGAGATGTTTGCTCCTGCCTTCGCCAGCTGTCGCCGTTGCCTGTGGGGGAGACTGGTCTGCGCTCCCTGTACTTCCACGGGAGGCACCCCAGCGTTCCACTGCAGACCCCCGCGCAGCTGTTCGTCCTGACGCACATCCAGACCGGCGCAGACGCTCTCCAGTCCTCAGCGCGCAACGCGCATCTTCCAGACCTCCGAGCTTGGCACGCTCCTCCGTACCAGCGCGCACTCCCAGCCTGACGCGCATCTTCTAGACCTCCGAGCTTGGCACGCTCCTCCGTACCAGCGCGCACTCCCAGCCTGACGCGCATCTTCTAGACCTCCGAGCTTGGCACGCTCCTCCGCACCAGCGCGCACTCCCAGCCTGATGCGCATCTTCCAGACCTCCGAGCTTGGCACGCTCTCCAGTCTCCAGCGCGCAACGCGCATCTTCCAAGGATCCTCGTGCTTGGCACACTCCTCCTGGCAGACGCACCCCGATGCGTCTCTCTGTTCCGACGCGCACACCAAGGTGTGGCGCGCACTCTGTTCCTCGCTCCGACAGTGGCTACCCGGTGGACGACATCCTCGCCACCGCCACTGATCCAGCTCCCTGTTCCGACGCGCACACCAAGGTGTGGCGCGCACTTTGTTCCTCGGCTCCGACGGTGGCTACCCGGTGGACGACATCCTCGCCACCGCCACTGATCCAGCTCCCTGTTCCGACGCGCACACCAAGGTGTGGCGCGCACTCTGTTCCTCGGCTCCGACAGCGGCTACCCGGTGGACGATGCCCTCGTCACCGCCACTGTTCCAGCACCCTGTTCCTCGGCTCCGACAGCGGCTACCCTGTGGACGACTCCCTCGTCACCGCCACTGTTCCAGCACTCTGTCCCTCGGCTCGGACAGCCAGCCACCCGGTGGCGATGCCCTCGCCCCGTTGCTGTCCCTGTACCTTTACGCATACGCTGGGTGAGTTTTGATTGTGATGTCACTCACTCAGTGTAGTGCCCTTGCCCCCGTTCCCGCTGCTGTTCCTGTACCTTTACGCATACGCTGGGTGAGTTTTGATTGTGATGTCACTCACTCAGCGTAGTGCCCTTGCCCCCGTTCCCGTTGCTGTCCCTGTACCTTTACGCATACGCTGGGTGAGTTTTGATTGTGATGTCACTCTCCCAGCGTATTGCCTCTGTTTTTGGTTCTCACTTAGAATAGTATTTTTTGGACTTTACATCTCCCCCTGTGTGTTTGTCACACGAAGATATTATTACTTTGTTCACTTTGTTATTTGGACTGTTCTGCACCTGCTCTGTTTTTTCCCTTTTGTGCATTAACTATCTCCTCTGTCCTGCAGAGCGGCCCAGATGATTTCCACCAGTCCTCCCAGTTCCTCCCTGTTTCCCCAGCCCGCCTCCGCGGGCCTCAGTCCCTAGTCCTCTCTCCCTAGTTCTCCTAGTCCCTAGTCCTCTATCCCTAGCTCTCCTCAGTCCCTAGTCCTCTCTCCCTAGTTCTCCTAGTCCCTAGTCCTCTATCCCTAGCTCTCCTAGTCCCTAGTCCTCTCTCCCTAGTTCTCCTAGTCCCTAGTCCTCTATCCCTAGCTCTCCTAGTCCCTAGTCCCCTCTCCCTAGTTCTCCTAGTCCCTAGTCCTCTATCCCTAGCTCTCCTAGTCCCTAGTCCTCTCTCCCTAGTTCTCCTTGCCCCCTGTACCTAGTCTCTAGTTCCTCTGTCCCAAGGCGTTCCCTTAACCTTCCCTTAGGCGTTCCCTTACCTTCCCATAGTGTTCCCTTTTCCTGCATTTGTGATTCTCCCTTAAAGGGACAGTGCCCTTTTCCCTGTTTTTCCCTGTGTTTCAATAAATATCTGTTTCTTGGCAAACCACCATACCTGTCTTGTGTTGTGCGATTGGGGTCGGTTACAAACCATAACAAATTACCTGAAATTATTCCATTTTTTGGGGCGGGAAACCCTGCAATATTGGTATCGGTTGATATCGGTATCGGAAATTAAGAGTTGGACAATATCGGTATATCGGTATCGGTAAAAAAGCCAATATCGAACATCCCTAGTATATACATATACATTCACACATACATACATATTTACATATACACATAAATACATACATTCATATATATACATTTACATTTAGTCATTTAGCTGACACTTTATCCAAAGCAACTTACAGGTTCTGTACGACAAGTCAGCAGGAAGGGTACGACTCTTACAACTGAGTACAGTATAGAGTAAATATACTGTACATACATACAGTACATGCATACATACATACATACATACATACATACATACATACATACATACATACATACATACATACATACATACATACATACATACATACATACATACATACATACATACATACATACATACATACACCTACAGTAGCCTATATACATCATCATGCAACTGTCTGATGTAATGATGGAGGGATGTCTGAAAGATGAGGATGAGGATGATGAGCAAGATGAGAAGAAAGAGGAGGGGGAAAAGGAGGAGAAGATGAGAAGGAGGATAACTGGGAGGAAGAGGAGGTGACGGAGGAAGAGGGATAGGAGGAGGAGGAGAAGAGAAGGAGGAAAGGAGAAGTAGGAGGAGAAGAGAGAAAGAGTCCTCTGAGCTGTGTCAGACCCTCGGGGAGGTGTGGCGGGGTCTGTCACTTCTATACCAAGTGTGGACGGCTTCTGGTTGGAAGGCTTCCTATTAAAAGTGTTAATGAGGTTCTAAGGTTCATAGCAGATATTCATCACCTGGTGGTTCTCTCTCTCTCTCTCCCTCCCCACCTCTCTCCCTCTCTGTCTCTATCTCTCCCTCACCACCTCTCTCTCTCTCTCCCTCCCCACCTCTCTCCCTCTCTGTCTCTATCTCTCCCTCACCACCTCTCTCTCTCCATCCCTCTCTCTCTCTCTATCTGATAATACGTTATATAATCATTATCTAATGTCGTCCTGCACTTACAGAAGTTCCCTGGTCTCCCAGGGACCCTGCAGGGCCACCTGGTCCTGGGGCTCCGGGCGCTCCTGGGGATCCCTGAGAGAGAGGGGGGGGGGGGGAGAGAGAGAGAGGGGGGGAAGAGAGGGGGGGAGAGAGAGAGAGAGAGAGGGGAGAGAGAGAGAGAGATAGAGAGAGAGAGAGAGAGGGGAGAGAGAGAGAGAGGGAGGGAGAGAGAGAGAGGGGGAGAGAGAGCAAGATAATGAAAGAGAGAGAGAGAGGGGAGAGAGAGAGAGGGATAGAGAGAGGGACAGAGAGGGGAGAGAGGGGGAGGAGAGAGAGAGAGAGGGGGGGAGAGAGGGAG
>NC_140183.1:12347864-12375102 GCF_963971535.1 Notolepis coatsorum | reverse complement strand
CCCTGGTCAATAAAGAACCAATAATCCCTTCATAGTTGTTTCTGTTTCTGCTTGACAAATATCTACAACACACAAAAAGATGCGTTAATTAATATTTTCCCTTCATCTGAAATGAGGACCGTGTTGACTGAACCATGTACAACTGCGCGTAGTAAGCACACGAGTCAGTGGTCGAGTCTCTCTACGCGGCCCTCATCGCCAGCCCCACGTCTTTATAATCAAATGCGGTGATACAGACGTTCCTCTCTCATCACGTTATTAACTGGGGAGTGTAAAGAAGGAGCTTGCGGCTGTTCTTTCATTTCTCCCCCTTGCGGTGAGCAGATCAGCGCAGACCCGCTCACGTCTCCGACTCTCTCTTTGAGCTCGCGTCAGAATACAAAAAGCTTCATTGAAAACAGCTAAAGTGCATATTGTACTGAGCAGCTATATAGGATAACACACAGCAGTGGGTGTTGCTTGAGGGCAAACGCAGCAGGGTTAAAAACTCTGCATGGGCCACGTAACCGACCCTAATCCTCCGCTCGGTCTCTGATGGTCTACGTATTATAATATCTAGCTCCTCAGTGGTGGTGCTTCAAAGCCCTGCTGGCCTTCTCTGAGCCAGAGCGGGGGGGCCGCGGGCCTCTGTGGGGGGGGGGGGGGTGGAACTGCCCTGCGGTGTCGCGCTGTAAATGTTCCCATACCCCGGCTTTTCAGAGTGAGATCTGACAGTGAGAGCTTTTGGCTTTCAGATCAATATACCCTATTTCAAATAACGTGCCGGTGACACAGTTCACACATTCGTTGGGAGATATTAAATATATAATAATATATAATATAATATATATAATGTAAACATGAGCTCATGCGGAGCGCACGGACAAATTCCATTTCACTGCGGTTGACCCTGGTGTCACAAGATAAACACCCCCCCCCCCCCCCTAAAAAAAACCTCTGTATGGAACAGGCTTTGGTTCCTCCCTCCATCACCAGAGTCTCACAATGCCACATGTTTCAGCTTTGAAGTCTTTTCAAATCTAACCGGTCTATGAAACCCGACAGGGTTCACGTTCTAAAGCGGAGAATAAAAAATCATAAGCACCGACGACATTAATATGTCAGAGAGGCTCGGTGTGAGTGGGCCACCGCAGACCGCGGGGCTGGAGTCTCACCATAAACACTCCCCAGTTAATCCCACTAACGGTCTGGGCCAGAACCGGGCCTGGAGAGGCGTCCAGAACTGGGATGCACGGCAGTAATGCAATAAACTATTATGGGCTGCAGGCAAATCAGAAATGTCTGCAGCTCAATTTCAATAAAATTCTTTCAATATATATATATATGTAAAACTGCGATTAATTTGCTAATGATAGGCCATAGCATATGTTTTTCAATATTTGAAGTAACACATTGATTGATCTGAGAGCAAGCTACACCCAGCCCTGACTTAAAATAGCTACAATAACAGAGCCAGCCGAGGCCACAACATACTGGTGTCCATTTCTCCTCTTTGCAGACAGGAGCCAAACTGCCTCCATGTGCGACTAGATTCAAAGCAGAGTGTGCATGTTGTGTGAATCCAACCCTAATTTATACTGTAATAGGACATATTGTGTCTTTATTTACCGCAAAACGTCAAGACTTTCCTCGCCTTGTGCTGCTGGGAGGTCGAGCTAGGTTTGAGGGTTATCAAACGTTCAGAATGTGAATGTTGTGCTCGCTCAGTAACAGATGTTTATGGTACGACGATGTCTCGTAAAAACTCCCGGCTGAGACGCAGAGCGTGGCAACAGAGCTGTGTGTAATGGGTCCTCACATGACAAGAGTACAACAAGAGAGTGTTTTAATGCCGCCTGGCTGACATTAAAGGCCCAATCCATGATCTCAGTATAGCCCACATCTGGCTTTGTTCGTGTTAGTGATAAATTATTTAGTATTTTCAGTCTGAAATGTCTTGAGCAGGTGCCGGCTAACGCAGGGGTTTCACTGGTGATGCTGTGCAATGAAAGTACAACAGACTCTATTTTGAATTGGGATGAACTAAGAACAAACATTTTAATAATAATAAAAAAAACTTGTGAATAAACCCAACGTTTAAATGTAAACAAATACATCGCAGATTGTGGCTTGAAATCCAGTCAGTTGCGATTGTGGGCTGATCCCTCTGATGCAGGTTAACAGAGTTCTTCCACATGTTTACTATTTACATTGTGAACATTATAGAACATTATAGTGTTGCTTTTGTTCTTTGTGTGAGCGCAACCACCAGGACAAATACAGATGAGACTGATGAGACTGATGAGACTGATGAGAGTAATGAGACTGATGAGACTGATGAGAGTAATGAGACTGATGAGAGTAATGAGACTGATGAGACTGATGAGACTGATGAGACTGATGAGAGTAATGAGACTGATGAGAGTAATGAGAGTAATGAGACTGATGAGACTGATGAGAGTAATGAGACTGATGAGACTGATGAGACTGATGAGACTGATGAGAGTAATGAGACTGATGAGACTGATGAGACTGATGAGACTGATGAGAGTAATGAGACTGATGAGACTGATGAGAGTGATGAGAGTAATGAGACTGATGAGAGTAATGAGACTGATGAGACTGATGAGACTGATGAGAGTAATGAGACTGATGAGAGTAATGAGACTGATGAGAGTAATGAGACTAATGAGACTGATGAGACTGATGAGACTGATGAGACTGATGAGAGTAATGAGACTGATGAGACTGATGAGACTGATGAGACTGATGAGAGTAATGAGAGTAATGAGACTGATGAGAGTAATGAGAGTAATGAGAGTAATGAGAGTAATGAGAGTAACGAGAGTAATGAGACAGATGAGACTGATGAGACTGATGAGAGTGATGAGAGTAATGAGAGTAATGAGAGTAACGAGAGTAATGAGACAGATGAGACTGATGAGACTGATGAGAGTGATGAGACTGATGAGAGTAATGAGAGTAATGAGAGTAATGAGAGTAATGAGAGTAACGAGAGTAATGAGACAGATGAGACTGATGAGACTGATGAGAGTGATGAGACTGATGAGAGTAATGAGAGTAATGAGAGTAATGAGATTAATGAGATTAATGAGACTGATGAGAGTAATGAGACTGATGAGAGTAATGAGAGTAATGAGAGTAATGAGACTGATGAGAGTGATGAGACTGATGAGAGTAATGAGAGTGATGAGACTGATGAGACTGATGAGACAGATGAGACTGATGATAGTAATGAGACTGATGATAGTAATGAGATTAATGAGATTAATGAGACTGATGAGACTGATGAGACTGATGAGAGTGATGAGACTGATGAGAGTAATGAGAGTAATGAGACTGATGAGAGTAATGAGAGTAATGAGACTGATGAGAGTAATGAGACTGATGAGAGTAATGAGACTGATGAGACTGATGAGACTGATGAGAGTAATGAGATTAATGAGATTAATGAGACTGATGAGAGTAATGAGAGTAATGAGACTGATGAGAGTAATGAGAGTAATGAGAGTAATGAGACTGATGAGACTGATGAGACTGATGAGAGTAATGAGATTAATGAGACTGATGAGACTGATGATAGTAATGAGACTGATGATAGTAATGAGACTGATGATAGTAATGAGATTAATGAGATTAATGAGATTAATGAGACTGATGAGACTAATGAGACTGATGAGAGTAATGAGAGTAATGAGACTGATGAGAGTAATGAGAGTAATGAGATTAATGAGACTGATGAGACTGATGAGACTGATGAGAGTGATGAGAGTGATGAGACTGATGAGAGTAATGAGAGTAATGAGACTGATGAGAGTAATGAGACTGATGAGACTGATGAGACTGATGAGACTGATGAGAGTAATGAGATTAATGAGACTGATGAGACTGATGAGAGTGATGAGAGTGATGAGAGTGATGAGACTGATGAGAGTGATGAGAGTAATGAGACTGATGAGACTGATGAGAGTGATGAGACTGATGAGAGTGGATACAGTAAAGACAGTCTTCTACTCCTGCTATGTCTGTGTGTAACTAAATCTCACTAAGGTCTGTAACCTACAGTCTGTGACCAGCGGCTCTCTCTGAATCGACACGGCTGTGTGGTTTTAACCCACTCTCACTCTGTTGCGTAATAAATAAAGAATAGAACTGATCTGGAGCCTGTAGCTCTGTTGGAATGACAGACCCGACCTCTGACCTCACAGTGATGAGATGACCATGTGGACAGAATGGATGGATATGTCATATCACAGAAAAAGAGTGTGTGTGCGTGCCTGCGTGGGTGTGTGTGTGCGTGACTGCATGGGTGTGTGTGTGTGTGCGTGTGTGTGTGTGTGCCTGCGTGTGTGTGTGTGTGTGTGTGTATGTGTCTGTGTGTGTGTGTATGTGTGGTTCTGGTTACACTGCACACAGACCTGCTGGTGACCCTGCTGATCAAAGGGCAGCATCTAGAGCTAACCCTTTCACTGCCACACTACCAAATGGTTAACCCTTTCACTGCGGTTAACCGTCTGCAGTGTGATAGTGAAAGGTTAACCGTCTGCAGTGTGATAGTAAAGGGTTAACCTTCTGTAGTGTGGTAGTGAAAAGTTAACCTTCTGTAGTGTGATAGTAAAGGGTTAACTTTCTGTAGTGTGGTAGTGAAAGGTTAAGCTTCTGTAGTGTGATAGTAAAGGGTTAACCTTCTGTAGTGTGGTAGTGAAAGGTTAACCTTCTGTAGTGTGGTAGTGAAAGGTTAACCTTCTGTAGTGTGGTAGTGAAAGGTTAACCGTCTGTAGTGTGATAGTGAAAGGTTAACCTTCTGCAGTGTGGTAGTGAAAGGTTAACCTTCTGTAGTGTGATAGTAAAGGGTTAACCTTCTGCAGTGTGGTAGTGAAAGGTTAACCTTCTGTAGTGTGGTAGTGAAAGGTTAACCGTCTGTAGTGTGATAGTAAAGGGTTAACCTTCTGTAGTGTGATAGTAAAGGGTTAACCTTCTGTAGTGTGATAGTAAAGGGTTAACCTTCTGTAGTGTGGCAGTGAAAGGGTTAACCTTCTGTAGTGTGGTAGTGAAAGGGTTAACCTTCTGTAGTGTGGCAGTGAAAGGTTAACCTTCTGCAGTGTGGTAGTGAAAGGTTAACCTTCTGTAGTGTGGTAGTGAAAGGTTAACCTTCTGTAGTGTGATAGTAAAGGGTTAACCTTCTGTAGTGTGGCAGTGAAAGGTTAACCTTCTGCAGTGTGGTAGTGAAAGGTTAACCTTCTGTAGTGTGGTAGTGAAAGGTTAACCTTCTGTAGTGTGATAGTAAAGGGTTAACCTTCTGTAGTGTGATAGTAAAGGGTTAACCTTCTGCAGTGTGGTAGTGAAAGGTTAACCTTCTGTAGTGTGGTAGTGAAAGGTTAACCGTCTGTAGTGTGATAGTAAAGGGTTAACCTTCTGTAGTGTGATAGTAAAGGGTTAACCTTCTGTAGTGTGATAGTAAAGGGTTAACCTTCTGTAGTGTGGCAGTGAAAGGGTTAACCTTCTGTAGTGTGGTAGTGAAAGGGTTAACCTTCTGTAGTGTGGCAGTGAAAGGTTAACCTTCTGCAGTGTGGTAGTGAAAGGTTAACCTTCTGTAGTGTGGTAGTGAAAGGTTAACCTTCTGTAGTGTGATAGTAAAGGGTTAACCTTCTGTAGTGTGGCAGTGAAAGGTTAACCTTCTGCAGTGTGGTAGTGAAAGGTTAACCTTCTGTAGTGTGGTAGTGAAAGGTTAACCTTCTGTAGTGTGATAGTAAAGGGTTAACCTTCTGTAGTGTGATAGTAAAGGGTTAACCTTCTGTAGTGTGGTAGTGAAAGGGTTAACCTTCTGTAGTGTGGTGGTGAAAGGGCTAAAGGCACCCGGTGGAGTCGTTGGTAACGTGACCCACGCGTCTCTGTGACTAAAGCTTGCGCTTCACTTTCGCCCGCTACACTCTTTCTGTCTGAGAAAGCAAATAGAAAAGCCTGGCCGTTTGATAGAAAGCAAAACAATGGTGGGATTGTATGAACCAGACCAGCAGTTGAGTTAAACACGTGTGGGATCATCTCATGGATATATATACAGTATATATATATATATTTATATATTTACCGCCGCCGGGTCAGTGGCGAGGAGTGGGCCGTGCTCCAACGTTAGCAATGAAGTGCGACTATCACTTACCCCCGCTACAAGCATTACATCAATAGCAGTTAATGATCTACTTTGTCCTTTTATTACCGACAATTATGGGACTTTGGTTCAGATGTTCCACATGATGTCAGCAGTGCGTTTCTGGTGGAGCGGTAAGCGATGCTACAGACGTGGGAGAGGGGAGCAGAACATCATCTGGTTTTTTTTGTGAAGATTGCGCCTATTTTGCAGAACGGTTAGGCATATAGTGACCTGTCCGGTTAGACATAGTGACCTGTCCACTGTCGGTCCCAGAGCCTTCTCTATTGCTGCACCCACCCTCTGGAACTCCCGTCCTCCAAAAATCTGCAGCGCTACATCCCTGGACTCTTTCAAATCCCAACTCAAATCTCACCTCTTCACCAAATGTATAAATGACTCCCTCTTTTCTTTTCTTTTTTTACTTTGTTGTTACTTTGTTCCTCTGATCTCCTTCCCCTTAGCTGCCCCCCCACTGTTAAGCACCTTGGGTCTCCTGTAAGGTGCTATATAAATCCAATATTATATATTATTATATATATTATATTATTATTATATTCATAATCCTATCGTGTATGTTAATTCTGTATGTACACTCGACGTGACTGTAAATGGGGGAAACCTCAGTTGCCTTTCGAGTTTAAATAAAGGTTTGAAATGAGGGGCGGCTAAGTGCCGCAGTGGGAAAGGCGCTCGCCACTAATGCAGGAGATGCTGGGTTTGAGCCCAGCTCTTGGCATTGCTACCAGCTTGGCTGGTCGTTCATACTAATACAATTGGCAGTGTTAGGGGGTGGGAAGCTGGTGGGTGGACGTTGTGGACAGCGACTCCTACAGGTCGGTTGGTGTGCCTGCGCAGCAGAATCAGGAAGCAACGAGGGCGGCGTGTCCCTCCCACGCAGACCCCCGCCGCTGAGAGATCGCGCTGTGCAGGTGAAAAGATGCGACAGCTGCCTCCTCGTGTACCGGAGGGGACGCGTGATGCAAGGCTTGGTCCACATTGCAGCCGACCTGTGGGAGGCATGGCCTAACAGTATTCGAGACAGGGGAGGGTAGAATTTGACAGTACGAAATTGGGATGGGAGAAACATTTAAAATGGGAGAAAAAGTGGATAAAAAAAAATAAAGGTTTGAAATGGAAATAAAATGTAACATCTTTAAATAAACTTTAATATAATATAATATTTATTTTTTAAATGTAGGATTCACTCAAAGTCGAACGTTGCAACCCTTTCTAGCGTGAGGTGGAGAACTCCCAACTATGATGCTAACGCCCTGAAGGAAACCATATGACTGTCCTCCACAACCATGATGCTAACGCCCTGAAGGAACTCCTTCATCCTGCTATGGATGATGTCAGCGCCGCTGCCAAGAGCCAGACGGGGACATAACTGTTATGGTATTATAAGTATATCTGGACAGAACTGCTGGTTCCTGCTTCCATACAGCGCTGCGCCTGGCTGTGTGTGTCTGGTTGGACATTTACAGCTCAACTGGGTGTCATATAGTTGTATTCCACAAACAGAATCACAGTGAGCCAGCTGGCATCGTGGAGCATATTAACGTAATTTCTAGTAGTCTAAAAGTGAAACACCGGAGCATTTCGATTGTGTGCGGTTTTCTGACGGCATGTAAAACCAAGTGTATGGAAGCGGCTCGTCCTATAAGAGGCGGGTAGCATTTAACGATCTGCAACTACTTATATATAAACAGTAAACACAGTTCATATACACATACATATCAACACAACATTCTGAGGTAGAGTGGTCGTCTGGTAATCGGAAGGTTCCCGGTTCGATTCCCAGCTCCTGCCGGCAGCATGTCGAAGTGTCCTTGAGCAAGACACTTTTAACCCCTAACTGCTCCCAATGAGCAGGTTGGCACCTTGCACGGTCGCCTCCGCCGTCGGTGTGTGAATGTGTGAGTGAATGGGTAAAAATGTCAGGAACAAATTGTAACACGCTTTGGATAAAAGCTGTTATATAAATGCAGCCATTTACCATTTAATATCATGGAATTTCCATAACTGCGGTCATAAATAAATGTGTATACGTTTTGTACATAAAACTATGAAACGTTTGTAACCTTTGCTAAATAATATACTGAATTATGTTTCTTTTTTGTATTTTTTTGTGTGTAAATTATGTAATGTAAAAAGGGTTGGCAATTATAAGCCTTGGCTTCAGCCTACACCTTTTCGGTCATTTTATTTGATTTGATTAGATTTCTTTAGTTCTACTACTATGCTTTGAAGAGAAAAAAAAAGACAGAAATAAAATCCATCACCAGCCTTACCCTGCCTCATTAAATAATGATTAATTAATTCCAAGGAGGCCTGTAGAGTTGACATGAAGGAATCACACAGGATTCCCCCCAAATAAAGCCCCTAAGAACACGGAGCACAACAGTCTGTCAAGTTAAGACTGCTCTTCAGCGCTCCTAAATCCTGCTCTTAGTCAGGGCCGAATCCAAGCTTAGGGACGGTTGGGGAATCCCAAAATCGGCCCTAAGATGTCTTAAATGGCCCTAAGAGCAAATGTTTTGTCTTAAAGCCCAACCTCCAGGTTAAACCCTACTGATCAATTATGGGTAGTTTACATCATTGGTATATAATTTCATTATTTATTTTTTTCCATTTGACACCGGAAATGCCACTCTGAAAGAGTTAAAAAAGGTCCACGCACGAATAACATGCACGCGCGAATCAAAAAAGCTTATCAAACGCCGACGTCACTACAGGTGCATATTAATGAGCCGAATCTAAAAGCTAGCACGGCCGTGACGTCACTTCAGGAAATGCCTTGCCCGTCCGGGTCATAGTACTAGTTCAATGGTGGCCCACTCGGTGCATCACAGTTAGCCTATATAGCTCCGCCGTCCCTGCTGCCTACAGTTGGGACCACTACACTGACGTTAGCCTATGGTTCTCTCCTCTTTGTGTGCCCCCGTCCTCGCGGGTGTCCTGCGGAGGAGCTTGTGGACGCGACAACAGCGGCGGCCGTTGTTAGCTCATAGCTATCGTGTTTGTACCACTAGCCTTTACGGGCTCGAGCACCCTACAGGCTGCCACCATTGTCGCCGTTGTCGCATACATGGCCCCCCGGCAGGGTACCCGTGGGGACGGGGTGTACAGAGAGGAGAGAACCATTTTGGGTCGGCCGTTCATGCCGGCCAGCGAGCCGGATGTCGGGATATTTTGTTAGCACAATAGCTACCAAGCTAAGCTATGTTAGCTACTAACGTTATAAACACAATATGTGTACAACGACACAATGATTTACATTATTACAAATATGGTAACGTGGTTGTGGCTTTAGAGATGGGTGGCTATAATCACGGAGCAATAGTGTTAGGTGAAACAGATACATTTTCATTCGGCTAGTAGTAGCAAGCATATATCAGTGCCTGCCACTAGCTGTGTGTGACTCTCAGCGCCCCCTGGTGAGCCCCCTGGTGCCCTGCACCTGTTGTGACGATCATTTCGATTACACACGCACGTTATGAACCATTGATTAAAATATGCATGTGCGTGGTGATTGTGTTGGGCAGACAAAATGTTTGATAAAAACACTAAAACTGGGTCAATTTCAATACTTTTTTTTCCATTCTTCATGAAAGTCACTGTTGGCCTAGTCCACATTGTTTATTGAACAAAAATACAACGTGAAGGTTGACCTTTAAGTCTGTTGGAGAATGAGACCCACTGTGAATAGGCTGTTATTACATCCTAACGTTACTACATCACCTCCATCACCAGCCTTACCCTGCCTCCCGGGGGACCGTCTCTTCCAGGCGTGCCCGTGCCTCCAGGAACTCCCTGGACAAGACAAACAGGTCACAGGTCAGTACACAGAAAGCAAGCAACACAAAACTGTTAAGAAGATAACCTGAGGAAGTGCTCTTGTGAAACGTGTTTTCTCTTTTTTTATTGCATACACTCTGTAATGGATATTGAATACAAATATTCATCCTTGAAGTCAGTCCATCCGTAGAAGCAGAGGTTACCCGGGGTCAGCTGACTGAGTGTGGGACTCTTATTGTGATAGAAGCGGAGGTTACACCAGGGTCAGCTGACTGAGTGTGGGACTCTTATTGTGATAGAAGCGGAGGTTACACCAGGGTCAGCTGACTGAGTGTGGGACTCTTATTGTGATAGAAGCGGAGGTTACACCAGGGTCAGCTGACTGAGTGTGGGACTCTTATTGTGATAGAAGCGGAGGTTACACCAGGGTCAGCTGACTGAGTGTGGGACTCTTATTGTGATAGAAGCGGAGGTTACACCAGGGTCAGCTGACTGAGTGTGGGACTCTTATTGTGATAGAAGCGGAGGTTACCCAGGGTCAGCTGAGCGTGACAGGAAGGAGAGAGGAGATGAGGAGATGTTTGGAGCAGCTACCAGACGTGTCTTATTTAAGAGAGAGAATACAAGTCGAGTTCATACTCAAGGAATTAATGTCACAATAGCAACCGTTAAAGTGATTGATCTTTTCTCTGCTTGTGTATTATGAATGGTCATAAAGCAGCATCGTGACAATATATCTCCATAGTAACCGCTCCTTTCTGGTTCTGGTGTCATATTAAATGTGGAACGGCGTGAAATATGGATCGGCCGTTGAAATATGGATGGTTGCCAAGGAGATGATGGGAAATCAATCAAATGTATTTACTGTATATTCAAGCTAACGTTCTCAATATTAGCCATGTTACCGTGCCAGCTACACATGGCAACCTATCCCGTCTGTATTTCTGTTTGAAGGGCTAATCCATCAACATTAACCATAGGATGTGTTTTGATCTGGTTTTGTGTGATTTCTTCATATCGTTTTTTTATTCTTGAAATAGTTTTATATAACCTGGAAGAAATCCATGTTTCACACTGTTCCATATCTAATGCGGTGAAGCATCTGAAGAAGATGAAGACACTCACGGGTCTCAGAGATCGTTAAGCTCGTTAAGAAGGATTCATGTAAAAAAGAAACAGTGATGATCGGTTGTTAGGGTTACAACCTCCTTTTAAATCTCCCTTTATTACACACACACACACACTACACACACGCCCACACACTACACACACACACACACACACACACTGTAGATGCATTTGTCACTGGAACAGAGGTGTCACATTATGACAAGGTTACATTGTATTTAATAGAAAGAGAGAGAGAGAGAGAGAGAGAGAGAGAGAGAGAGAGAGAGAGAGAGAGAGAGAGAGAGAGAGAGAGAGAGAGAGAGAGAGAGAGAGAGAGAGAGAGGGATGGAAAGAGCAAGAGAGATAGGGGAGGAGAGGGAGAGGGAGGGAGAGAGAGGGAGAGGGAGGGAGATAAAGGGAGATGGAGAGGGAGAGATGGAGCAAGTGATAAACAAACCAGTATAATGGATGTTACAGAGCTGTGATCTAGACCCTATATGTTGCAATCAGACCCTGGAAGCTATTATATTCCCCTGCCAACACCCACACACACATTACACACACTACACACACACACACACACACACACACACACACACACACACACACACACACACACACACACACACACACACACACACACACACACACACACACACACACACACACACACTACACACCCTACACACACACACTACACACACTACACACTATACACACACACACACGCCCACGCCCACACACCCCCCCCACACACACACGCGCACACACACACACACACACACACACACACACACACACACACACACACACACACACACACACACACACACACACACACACACACACACACACACACACACACACACACACACACACACACACACACACACACTCCCCCTCTCTGACAAAACACATTATTACTTGGTAACTTAGTGTAGGGGTGGGGGGGGGGCACTGGCAGCAAGACAAGATGCTATTAATAGGAGGATGCAGGCTGGCTGCTGTATCAGGAAGTATAGAGGACTACATGGCTGCTGTATCAGGAAGTATAGAGGACTACATGGCTGCTGTATCAGGAAGTATAGAGGACTACATGGCTGCTGTATCAGGAAGTATAGAGGACTACATGGCTGCTGTATCAGGAAGTATAGAGGACTACATGGCTGCTGTATCAGGAAGTATAGAGGACTACATCGCTGCTGTATCAGGAAGTATAGAGGACTACATGGCTGCTGTATCAGGAAGTATAGAGGACTACATGGCTGCTGTATCAGGAAGTATAGAGGACTACATGGCTGCTGTATCAGGAAGTATATAGGACTACATGGCTGCTGCATCAGGAAGTATAGAGGACTACATGGCTGCTGTATCAGGAAGTATTGAGGACTACATGGCTGCTGTATCAGGAAGTATAGAGGACTACATGGCTGCTGTATCAGGAAGTATAGAGGACTACATGGCTGGATGTATAGAGGAAGTACTGGCTAGGCGGGATAGAGGACTGCATGGCACTTTCTACACTATTAAAGGGATTTGCTGATCCAAAAACTAAAATTGCACTGTGATATCTCGGAGAGTTTGCTTAATTATCTGATCTGAGATCTGTCTTTCTGTCCGCATGCTAATCGTGCAAACTACAGTGGAATAGTGGAATATTGTGCCATACTGTAATAGTGGAATAGTGTCATAGTAATAGTAGTGTGTGCAATAGTATGCTATGACACCTGCATTTCCCCAAAGGGATTAATAAAGGAACACCTTGTCCTCGTATCTCTTAATAGTGTTTAAGTAATAGTGTCCCAGTGTACTAGTCTAATAGTGTACTAGTGTAATAGTGTCATAGGGTAATAATGTAATAGTGTACTAGGAATAATGCAGGGAGATCTGCTCTCATTGGTCTATGTTTGCCCCACCCCCTACACCTAAGCACTGCCCAACGTGTAGGCTACGAGAAAAGAAATGTGTGACTGCTGCCTGGTAGAGATTTGTGCTCTACTGAGAGAATCTTTCTAGTTTTATTTTTTATTTTTTATTATGTTTTTGGTAGATTTTTATTGTTTTTGCTACCGGGCAGTCCGGTAGAGAGAGAGAGAGAGGAAGAACGGGAGACAGAGCAGGGGGAAGACATTCGGCAAAGGACGGCGGGTCCGGGAATCGAACACAGGTCGGCCGCTTCGCGACGCAGCGCGTTACATGGTTCGCCACTTGGGCGTCCTTGTGCCCTGGAAATGAGACAGCAGCCTTTTATGGATTCCACAGGCGCTGGTGGAACCCACCCGGAGGAGCTTGTATGGGAAATGTAACTGTGTTTCATGTACCACTGGTGGGAGGATGTTCTCTTGTTCAGGCTAACGCAGCCTGTGATTTAGCTCGCTAAAGAAGAATTGAATGATTGATTGATTGAAAACTTTAATTAACAGATTGCAGAATGGGTACAGTACAGTACAACTCAATACACACAATTGTTAAGGGGATGCAGACCAGAGAAAGTATTTTGTCTTGTTTACATCAGGGTCCCCCATTTTCAATTCACATGGTTTCATTGAGAAGTTCCACATTGTGGAGACAGCGTCTTAAAAAGAGAAGGTATTCCCACATGGCAGGTATTACAGCAATCCTC
Organism: Notolepis coatsorum; assembly: GCF_963971535.1. Lineage (NCBI taxonomy): Eukaryota > Metazoa > Chordata > Actinopteri > Aulopiformes > Paralepididae > Notolepis > Notolepis coatsorum. The sequence continues at coordinate 12,361,423 of NC_140183.1, read as the reverse complement.
CCTAAGTGCAAGGAAACTATAAAAGAAGGACGGGTCATTGCGTCACTGTGTAGCGCGTGGAAGCACATTGGTGCCAAGAGGAATCAGCTGCCAGGATCCATCAGGGCCTGGCTCAGACTCACTCTGTCTTCCACTCGGGCCTGTTCTGCTGCTCCTATCTTTTTACTTTTAACCCTGTATCTTCTCTTTAGCTGTGAAGCACCTTGAGATATCATTTGATTTTAAAGTGTGCTATATAAATTAAATGCATTATTATTATTATTATTACCCTTTATCTGCCAGGGATTATTCTGATCTTATACCCCTCTCTGCCACCACTGTAAGTCTATGGAGATGTTGCATAGACTTTTTTGCAGGGCTATAACTTTTTAAAATTGTATTGCTAAATTGACATTACTATGGCCCATTCAACGTCAAGTATCTATCGTTTAGGATGTAGCAACGTTCTACTTTTTCATTCACACATTCATACTAAAATACGGTCTAAAGTATAAATATGTTTTTATCGTTTTCTGCAGCATTCTGCAGAACGCGAGTTATAGCTATAAATACATATATTACATCATCAAATGTAGTTTGATACCGATTGACGTCAGATTAAAATTTTCAATTGTACAAGGTCCTAAACGTCCTGCCTCATCATCTGCTGGTGACCGGAGGGGGGGGGGTTTATAAGTCCGTGGCCGACGTTAAATCATTTATGTAGTATGGGCGATACATAGATCACAGCAGTTTATATGGATCATAATATTCAAACACGCTGAAACTTACCGCATCTTCCTCTGACCGTTGGGTGGTCAGCGTGGAGCAGAAAGTTCGCGATTATGGGATGTTGATATATGCGATCCATTTCCATGTTGTATAATAGTATATACGTCCAAATCATGTTGTTTATCGAGTTATTGGCAACGGATCGCTGTCCAGTGTGTCGAGCTGGAGTCCCACTAACGATAGCGAGTGCCCGGACCGAATATGGATGAGCACCACTTCCGGCGCGTCACTTCCTGTTTGGGCGATCCGCCGATCGGCCACCAGATGGCGCTCTTGAACCGTTGGAGAGTTGAGAGGAGATCAACAGGAGATCTCAAGTCTCCGTGGGTGAAATATGATTGCCATCACAGATTTTTGAAATATTGATCTCAAAGACGCCTTACGGCGTCATTGGCAGATTACGCATGGCGGAGAATGACGTGGTAACACGTTCTTGGCGAAAAAAGTTGAAGTGTGAAAACCGTCAGTTCTGCCGACATTCAGTTGAATGGGATCTGCCATCTTGTTTACGTCATTTAAACAGGTTATTACCTCGGATGTCAGAATCATCTGCAATGTGTTGCATTGATAACTACTAGCTAACGTTTGTAGCTAGTTTGTATATTGTGTTGTATATGAAATCTTAGTATATTTCCTCAGATAACTTTCTTCTGACGTGATGACCCTTCCTTCTTTTATAGTTTCCTTGCTACAGAACGCTGGTGTTCTGACGTGATGACCCTTCCTTCTTTTATAGTTTCCTTGGTATAGAACGCTGGTGTTCTGACGTGATGACTTTTCCTTCTTTTATAGTTTCCTTGCCTATGGTGTGCCACAGCACCAAGTGGAAGCCCATAATTCACTATTACCTTTCTGCGTCACTGATCTGATTGGAGGTTCTGAGCCCTGTAATGGAGATGCTGGTAATAATTTCTCACATCTCAATGATTCCATTAGTCTCCTATGTGTGTGTGTGTGTGTGTGTGTGTGTGTCATCATCATCATCATCACCTCCCTTCCATCCACCCTTTCCATCACTTCTCCTCTCATCATTTCCTATACGCTCCTCTCTTCTCCATTTCATGTCATCTCCTCCTCTCCCCTCTGGTCCTCTCCATCTCTCCTCCTTTCCATCTATTCTCCTCCCCCTTCCTCCTCTCCATCTCTCCTCTTCTATTCACTGTATATGCCCTGCCCACTTCTGCTGTTGTCTCTAAACTTAATGAAGAACATTGTGTTTGTGTGGACTACACTGTTTAGCCAGCTCTCCTCATTCTCCTCGTAACACATAAATAGAACGAGGGCTTTCCTGTTTTTCATTAAGAATTCACAGACTTCAAATGCTAACATCCCTTTCTAGATACAGCGCAGAGAGACACAATCAACAAGCTGTTACCTAGAAAAACAACACAATCTCTCCACTCCTCTCTTCTCCTCTCCTCTCCTCTCCTCTCCTCTGCTCTCCTTTCCTCTCTCCTCTCCTTTCCTCTCTCTCCTCTCCTCTCCTTTCCTCTCCTCTCCTCTTCAATCCTCTCCTCTCCTCCCCTCTCACCTCCTCTTCTCTCCTCTCCTATTATATTCTCCTCTCCACTCCTCTCTTCTCCTCTCCTCCCATCTGCTCTCCTTTCCTCTCTCCTCTCCTTTCCTCTCTCTCCTCTCCTCTCGTCCCCTCTCCTCTTCTCTCCTTTTCTCTTCTCTTCTCTTCTCTTCTCTTCTCTTCTCTTCTCTTCTCTTCTCTTCTCTTCTCTTCTCTTCTCTTCTCTTCTCTTCTCTTCTCTTCTCTTCTCTCCTCTCCTCTTCAATTATCTCCTCTCCTCCCCTCTCATCTCCTCTTCTCTCCTCTCCTATTCTCTTCTCCTCTCCTCTCTTCTCTTATCTTCTCCTCTCCTCTCCTCTCCTGTCCTCTCTTCTTCTCTACTTTCTCCTTCTCTCATCTCGTCTCTTTTCTTCTCCTTTCCTCTCCTCTCCTCTCCTCTCTTCTCTTCTCCTCTCCTCTCTTCTCCTCTATTAACATCCATCCCTCCATCTCAGTCAGGTTGTCTAATAATTACTAAACATTATATTCTCATTATTTTGCGTGTGTGGGGGTCATTACTTATCTGTAATTATGGTTCTATAATACATTCATATTCTTCACACAAACTGACAAGTCAGTGTATTAAACCACACACACAAACACACAAATGCTACATATAAACAGACACACACACACACGCACACACACACACAAATCAATGCATCATAATTATGATTGTGTAATACATTCATATTATTCGGAGACAAACAATTCAATACTACACACATACACACACACACACAGGTCAACGTTTTATAATTATGACTGAATACATTAATATTCTTCAGAGAGACAGTAAATTCAATGTATTCCACCACACACACACACAGATCAGCATATTATAATTATGATTGTGTAATGCATTCACATTCTTCGGAGAGACAGACAATTCAATACAGACTACACACACACACACATAAACACACACACACACACACACACACACACACACACACACACACACACACACACATAAACACACACACACACACACACACACACACACACAAACACACACACACACACACACACACACACACACACACACACAGGTCTACGTTTTATAATTATGACTGAATACATTCATATTCTTCGGGGAGATAGTCAATTCCACCACACGCACGCACGCACGCATGCACGCACACACGCACGCACGCACGCACACACACACACACACACACACACACACACACACACACACAGACACACACACTCAAACACACACACTCAAACACACACACACAGGTCTACGTTTTATAATTATGACTGAATACATTCATATTCTTCGGGGAGATAGTCAATTCGACCACACACACACACACACACACACACACACACACACACACACACACACACACACACACACACACACACACACACACACACACACACACACACACACACACACACACACACACACACACACACACACACACACACACACACACACACACACACACACACACACACACACACACACACACACACACACACGTTAACGTTGACTAGGAAAAGGAATCAGGACCTAATGATGGACTATATATTTGTATATACACTAAAAACTTTTAGTATTTATTAGTATTTAATTGGTGTACATACTTGGCCACATCGTGCACAATTGTACAGCCCTGGCCTATTTTATTTTATAATTCTATTCTATTCCATTGTACTTATATTTAAATTTAGTTTATATTCCATTTTATTTTATTCTACCTGATTCTGACTCTGATTCTGATCCTGGTGATGGTGGTGTTTTTGTTTCAGCAGGGCAGGACACTCGGCAGTCGCCCTCCTCCTCCTCATCACACGCTGTGACAGAGGGAGGAAGGAGTGTCGGCGCTGAACAGATCATTTAAAAGTTATTCAGCACATCCTGACCCAGGGGTCGGTCGAATGGATGCTCGGTCCTCATCAGCCAGGCTGGTTAAATTTGAGATTCACTTTCAGACCCTCCTCTTTCTAGAGACGCAAAGCACCTCTATGACCTCCATGTGACGACACGGCGACCTCCAGTGATTCAGTCAGTCAGGGATTCACCCACAGCCACTCTGCTATAGCGGCTCCCAGCAGGTGCTCTACGTGGGAGACCACCTAGCTTAGCATCTGTGACATTGTGTGACCTTGTTTTTTCTTCCATGTTTATTTATTCATGTATTTATTTATTTTTCTTAAACCCACGATAGCGTGTTTTGAACATCCTCTGACCTGCTCTGGAGGTAATCTTTCTTTTTAACCATTTCACTACCACACTACAGAAGGTTAACCCTTTCACTAACCGGTTAACCGTCTGTAGTGTGGTAGTGAAAGGGTTAACCTTCTGTATTGCCAAGTGAACGGGTTAACCCTTTGGTAGTGTGGTAGTGAAAGGGTTAAGATGGGAGGAATTTTCTTCTACTGATGCATCGTGGTGATCGGGGGTGGAGAGTGAGTGACAGGTGGTTAGGCGTGTCTCAAACACACGACCGGCACATGGTCTATGCAGGGATGGTGAATGTAGATGAGCCGTTACAAGCGGTATCAGATGGTCATAGTTCCGGTCTTGTACTGTAGGTTGGTGTGTGAGCTCTTGCATGGGAGCTATTGTGGATGACTCAGCGATGCGATGCATTTTCCCCCCACACCCTAGTTGGGGGGAAAACATGGAAAAATGGCTGAACATAAACCTCTTGGTCTCATTACACATTACAGGAAATGAAAGCAGGCTCAAATTGTCTGGCTTCATGAAAAGTCTCTGGTGTTCGCCCTCTGGCTGACTTTAGTTGTTCGTCACTTTTTCTGTTGTAAAGAAAGTCATAACTCACCATAATTCCTGGTGGACCAATACTTCCAGTTTCTCCCTTCTCCCCGGTCGTACCCTGCAGTGCAGAAAGACACGTTCATCACAATGAAGACAGACACGTCACATGCCTCAGCTGATGAGCGTGCCCGGCCTGTGCCCAAGCGCCTCATGATGATCCTGATCGTCGCCGATGCAGATCTCTATCTCTCTACCACCTGTTACACGTGTCTATCATTATGTATCAATCATGCATCAATTAATGATCAATTATCTACCAATTACTTACCAATTATGTATACATTATTTATCAATCATGTATACATTATTTATCAATTATTTATCAATTATTTTACCTATCAATTATTTGACCAATCAATCGTTAGTTGCCCCCCACAACACCTATAGCACGTCTGACTATCCTTGTTGGGGGGGAATGGTCAACACCCGCACGCACACACACACACATCCACCCACCCACCCATGCACGCACGCACGCACGCACGCACGCACACACACACACACACACACACACACACACACACACACACACACACTTACCGGGGGCCCCTGCATGGACAAGCCACTAGGCCCCTGTGGGCCAGGGGGCCCTTGGGGTCCAGGAGGTCCCCCCTCCCCCACCAGGCCCTGGAGACCCTGAGGAAGACACAGAGTAACGTAACATTAGATACATTTTACATTTAGTCATTTAACTGAATGCCAAAGCAACTTACAAGTTCTGTACGACAAGTCAGCAGGAAGGGCACAACTCTTTCATCTGAGTAACAATGTTCATCAAACAGTGTTGAAACCTGTGTTGAGTGCACTGCATAGTAGTAGAGACATGTTAGTATATTAGGTAGTCATATATATAATTATTTCAGGTATTGACTTGATAAGAAGTGTGTTTTTAGTTGATGGTGTGAAGGATTGGTGGTGTTTTGGCTGTCCTAGCTGTGGTGGGAAGTTCGTTCCACCATTGTGGGGCGAGGACCGAGAATAGGCGGCTTCTCCTTGATGACCCCCCCCCCCCGGAGCTTGGATAGGAGTGTGTTGTAGAAATATGCATAATTAACACTATTATATTAATATTAATGAATTGATTACCATATCCCTCCCTAGGCCACGATCAGGTCATATTAAAGGTCACTTGAAGGCATGCCTGTCTTTAAGTGTCAACAAGTAATAGTATGCAATGTCATTGTTGTTGACAAAATTGAATTCTGAAGCCTGTCAATAACGAGTGTCAATAACAAGTATCATGTGATTTGTGAATAATGTGTCATGTCATCGTGTTGACGACATGTTGAATTCTGTGTCAAACTGATAAAAGATTTGACCATGGATAGGCTTTTGGGATAAGGGGCAGAGCATCCAAGCTGATTGGATTAAGGGTAATTTACATCATGAATCAGATGTCCAATAACCCACAGGATAAATGACACAAGGGTCATTGATTGGTTAAGATCAGATTTGTATGATAAGAATAACCCTCCTCTTTTATTTATTATATAGGCTGATGTTACCGTGTGCTTTTTAGTCTCTCCTCCAGAAGTTGATGGAACGCTGGGGGTAGTCAGCTAGTAACAGATAAACTCAGCTTAGAGCTGAGTTATATCTGATGATGGACGTAGCTGCATTGGGCAGAGGTAATGATGCAATATCTCTGATTAGCAGAGACCCAGAGACTCAGTTACCATAAGAATTGTCGGTATCTTTAATAAACTTTCTTCAAATACACCTTAAGGTAAGACTCTGTTTTTATATTATTGCTGTGACTCGTAATTATTCTCACCGTATGGGTTTAACTGTGATTTACATAATTGTGTAAAATGGATTTGCATAATTGTCACGACAAGTGGGTCTGAGGCGGCCAGAGGATACAGAGCGTAGGGGTCTTGAGGGTGTGTGTTAGAAGATGTAGAGCGTAGGGGTCTTGAGGGTGTGTAGTTAGAAGATGTAGAGCGTAGGGGTCTTGAGGGTGTGTAGTTAGAAGATGTAGAGCGTAGGGGTCTTGAGGGTGTGTAGTTAGAAGAGGTAGAGCGTAGGGGTCTTGAGGGTGTGTAGTTAGAAGATGTAGAGCGTAGGGGTCTTGAGGGTGTGTAGTTAGAAGATGCAGAGCGTAGGGGTCTTGAGGGTGTGATGTTAGAAGATGTAGAGCGTAGGGGTCTTGAGGGTGTGTAGTTAGAAGATGTAGAGCGTAGGGGTCTTGAGGGTCTGTAGTTAGAAGATGTAGAGCAGAGTGGTCTTGAGGGTGTGTAGTTAGAAGATGTAGAGCGGAGGGGTCTTGAGGGTGTGTAGTTAGAAGATGTAGAGCGTAGGGGTCTTGAGGGTGTGTAGTTAGAAGATGTAGAGCGTAGGGGTCTTGAGGGTGTGTAGTTAGAAGATGTAGAGCGGAGGGGTCTTGAGGATGTGTAGTTAGAAGATGTAGAGCGTAGAGGTCTTGAGGGTGTGTAGTTAGAAGATGTAGAGCATAGGGGTCTTGAGGGTGTGTAGTTAGAAGATGTAGAGCGGAGGGGTCATGAGGGTGTGTAGTTAGAAGATACAGAGCGTAGGGGTCTTGAGGATGTGTAGTTAGAAGATGTAGAGCGTAGGGGTCTTGAGGGTGTGTAGTTAGAAGATGTAGAGCGTAGGGGTCTTGAGGGTGTGTAGTTAGAAGGTGTAGAGCGTAGGGGTCTTGAGGGTGTGTAGTTAGAAGATGTAGAGCGTAGGGGTCTTGAGGGTGTGTAGTTAGAAGATGTAGAGCGTAGGGGTCTTGAGGGTGTGTAGTTAGAGACCATTGACCGGAAGTAGGCAGGAGCCGTTCCCTTCGCTGCGCGATAATAATAATAATAATAATAATAATAATAATAATAACTTATTTTTATATAGCGCCTTTCAAAAATGCCAATCACTAGTAACACGGTTTACATTTTGCACGAGAGATAAGACCGTATCTCCATGCTGTGTGCTTAGCGCTGTGTCAGCGTGGGCGAAACCTCTGGCAGAGCCAGTTATCATTGCATACTAGGGAGAATGATTTGAGTTGATTTGAATCTGAGTTGTTTGTATTTTTCAAACCAATCACAATCCTCTAGGGTGGGGCTAAGCCCAAAATGCTCCTTGCAAGCAAAATAGTGTTGGCGGAGTATTGTTTCTTTGTCAAGGTTTTCCATCATGAGAGTGTAGCTTGCTAGCTTGAAGACTGGTTGTTGTTGTTGTTGTTGATTCTATGGACGATGATTTTGAAAATGGTAAAAAAAAAAAAGCAAAAGGGGAGGCTCCCGGTCGGCCAATTGGAGGCTTATATTGAAATAGTCGGCCAATGGGAAGGTTATATTGAAATAGTCGGCCAATGGGAGGGTTATAGTGCATTTAGTGCAATAGTGCATTTGGATTTTGAAATCGATGGATCATTACGAAGAACAACCACAATGGCATGATAATTATCCATTTTAAATGCTTGGGTAAAATTCTCTGTGTACAAGAGGGTTTGGCTGGAGCATAGAAACAGTGTCTCTACAGGGTTCTCAAACTTTTTCATACCGTGACCCCATTTTATTTAGGATTTATTTTGGGGACCCCACACTTAATGTATCGCGTAATTTCAACGTGGAATTAAGGAATATCAAAATAAAAGCACACGTTGTTGAACTTGATCATGCATATTTATTAGAAAATTGTATTACAGCACTATGTTATCAATACACATTTATAAAACGAGGCATATTTAGCAAAAATATGTTGCCAGAACATAAACATTTGGAATTTTACTTTCCAATGCGCCCGTAGTTTGAGAACCACTGCTCTATAATGTGCAGTAGCTGTGTTGTACTGACCGTGGTCCCAGTCTCTCCTCTGTCGCCTCTCGCTCCTCTGATGCCTGGACCTCCCTGGAACACAGACCACAACACCATCACATTTACATTTAGTCATTTAGCTGACACTTTTATCCAAAACTACTTGCAAGTTCTGTACGACAAGTCAGCAGGAAGGGAACAACTCTTACAGCTGAGTAACAATGTTCATCAAACAGTGCTGAAACTTGGGTGCTGCAGTTTTTTGTTTTGTTTGATCCACTTTTTCTCCCCATTTTTCCATTTCTCTCCCATCCCAATTTCGTATTATCCATTTCTTCCCTCCCCTGTCTTGAACGTTGATAGACTATGCCTGCCACTGGTCGGTTGTAGTGAGGACAGAAGCCTTGCATCACGTGTCCCCTCCGGTACACGAGGAGGCAGCCTGTCGCATCTTTTCACCGCAGCAGCTCGAACTCTCAGTGGCGAGGAGTAACGCGTGGGAGGCTCACGCTGCCCCCGCAACTTCCTGCTTCCGCCACACCGGCGTCACCAAACCGACCTGTAGGAGTCGCTGTCCACAACGTCCAATCCCCACCCACCGGCTTTCCCACCCTCTAACACTTGCCAATTGTGTTAGTATGACGGCCGGCCAAGCCGGTAGCAACGCCGAGAGCTGGGCTCGAACCCAGCGTATCCTGCGTTAGTGGCGAGCGCCTTGCCCACTGCGCCAATCAGCCGCCCGGGTGCTGCAGTGTTGAGTGCAGAGTAGTAGAGACATATTAACATAGTAGTAGAGACAGTATAGTAGGTAGTAATATAGACAAGGAAGATTAATTAGTGGTAGAGTACATGGTTTACAAGAAGGTTTATCACATCCCCATAGAACTCTCTCTCTCTATTATATAGTGGTGGTCACTATATAAATATTCACCAGTATGAATACATCACTGCCAGTGCACATGGTATGAATTAGAACTACCACACGCTGCCCTACTGTCGGTCTGGGGAGGGTGTAGACTACCACATGCTGCCCTACTGTCAGTCTGGGGAGGGTGTAGACTACCACATGCTACCATACTGTTGGTCTAGAGAGGGTGTAGACTACCACATGCTGCCCTACTGTCGGTCTGGGGAGGGTGTAGACTACCACATGCTGCCCTACTGTCGGTCTGGGGAGGGTGTAGACTACCACATGCTGCCCTACTGTTGGTCTGGGGAGGGTGTAGACTACCACATGCTGCCCTACTGTCGGTCTGGGGAGGGTGTAGACTACCACATGCTGCCCTACTGTCGGTCTGGGGAGGGTGTAGACTACCACATGCTGCCCTACTGTCGGTCTGGGGAGGGTGTAGACTACCACATGCTGCCCTACTGTTGGTCTGGGGAGGGTGTAGACTACCACATGCTGCCCTACTGTCGGTCTGGGGAGGGTGTAGACTACCACATGCTGCCCTACTGTCGGTCTGGGGAGGGTGTAGACTACCACATGCTGCCCTAATGTCGGTCTGGGGAGGGTGTAGACTACCACATGCTGCCCTACTGTCGGTCTGGGGAGGGTGTAGACTACCACATGCTACCCTACTGTCGGTCTGGGGAGGGTGTAGACTACCACATGCTACCCTACTGTTGGTCTGGGGAGGGTGTAGACTACCACATGCTGCCCTACTGTCGGTCTGGGGAGGGTGTAGACTACCCTACACTACCCACTACACTACCCAGTCACTCCAGTGCTTAGACCTCTACACTACCCAGCCACTCCAGTGATTAGACCTCTACACTACCCAGCCACGCCAGTGTTTAGACCTCTACACTACCCAGCCACCCAAGTGTTTAGACCTCTACACTACCCAGCCACACCAGTGTTTAGACCTCTACACTACCCAGCCACTCCAGTGTTTAGACCTCTACACTACCCAGCCACACCAGTGTTTAGACATCTACACTACCCAGCCACCCAAGTGCTTAGACCTCTACACTACCCAGCCACACCAGTGTTTAGACATCTACACTACCCAGCCACACCAGTGTTTAGACATCTACACTACCCAGCCACTCCAGTGCTTAGACATCTACACTACCCAGCCACTCCACTGCTTAGACCTCGCGAAAGTAGAACACTTTCTAAGAATTGTTGATAAATGAGGGCCCAGGTAAATAGACCTCTCTGAGACGTGTGGAACACCAGGTAAATAGACCTCTCTGAGATGTGTGGAACACCAGGTAAATAGACCTCTCTGAGACGTGTGGAACACCAGGTAAATAGACCTCTCTGAGATGTGTGGAACACCAGGTAAATAGACCTCTCTGAGATGTGTGGAACACCAGGTAAATAGACCTCTCTGAGACGTGTGGAACACCAGGTAAATAGACCTCTCTGAGACGTGTGGAACACCAGGTAAATAGACCGTGTGGAACACCAGGTAAATAGACCTCTCTGAGACGTGTGGAACACCAGGTAAATAGACCGTGTGGAACACCAGGTAAATAGACCTCTCTGAGACGTGTGGAACACCAGGTAAATAGACCTCTCTGAGATGTGTGGAACACCAGGTAAATAGACCTCTCTGAGACGTGTGGAACACCAGGTAAATAGACTGTGTAGAACACCAGGTAAATAGACCGTGTGGAACACCAGGTAAATAGACCATGTGGAACACCAGGTAAATAGACCGTGTGGAACACCAGGTAAATAGACCGTGTGGAACACCAGGTAAATAGACCGTGTGGAACACCAGGTAAATAGACCACTCTGAGACGTGTGGAACACCAGGTAAATAGACCGTGTGGAACACCAGGTAAATAGACCTCTCTGAGACGTGTGGAACACCAGGTAAATAGACCGTGTGGAACACCAGGTAAATAGACCTCTCTGAGACGTGTGGAACACCAGGTAAATAGACCGGGTGGAACACCAGGTAAATAGACCTCTCTGAGACGTGTGGAACACCAGGTAAATAGACCGTGTGGAACACCAGGTAAATACACCGTGTGGAACACCAGGTAAATAGACATCTCTGAGACGTGTGGAACACCAGGTAAATAGACCTCTCTGAGACGTGTGGAACACCAGGTAAATAGACAGTGTGGAACACCAGGTAAATAGACCTCTCTGAGACGTGTGGAACACCAGGTAAATAGACCTCTCTGAGACGTGTGGAACACCAGGTAAATAGACCTCTCTGAGACGTGTGGAACACCAGGTAAATAGACCTCTCTGAGACGTGTGGAACACCAGGTAAATAGACCTCTCTGAGACGTGTGGAACACCAGGTAAATAGACCTCTCTGAGACGTGTGGAACACCAGGTAAATAGACCTCTCTGAGACGTGTGGAACACCAGGTGAATAGACCTCTCTGAGACGTGTGGAACACCAGGTAAATAGACCGTGTGGAACACCAGGTAAATAGACCGTGTGGAACACCAGGTAAATAGACCGTGTGGAACACCAGGTAAATAGACCACTCTGAGACGTGTGGAACACCAGGTGAATAGACCGTGTGGAACACCAGGTAAATAGACCTCTCTGAGACGTGTGGAACACCAGGTAAATAGACTGTGTGGAACACCAGGTAAATAGACCTCTCTGAGACGTGTGGAACACCAGGTAAATAGACTGTGTGGAACACCAGGTAAATAGACCGTGTGGAACACCAGGTAAATACACCGTGTGGAACACCAGGTAAATAGACATCTCTGAGACGTGTGGAACACCAGGTAAATAGACCTCTCTGAGACGTGTGGAACACCAGGTAAATAGACAGTGTGGAACACCAGGTAAATAGACCTCTCTGAGACGTGTGGAACACCAGGTAAATAGACCTCTCTGAGACGTGTGGAACACCAGGTAAATAGACCTCTCTGAGACGTGTGGAACACCAGGTAAATAGACCTCTCTGAGACGTGTGGAACACCAGGTAAATAGACCTCTCTGAGACGTGTGGAACACCAGGTAAATAGACAGTGTGGAACACCAGGTAAATAGACCTCTCTGAGACGTGTGGAACACCAGGTGAATAGACCTCTCTGAGACGTGTGGAACACCAGGTAAATAGACCGTGTGGAACACCAGGTAAATAGACCGTGTGGAACACCAGGTAAATAGACCGTGTGGAACACCAGGTAAATAGACCACTCTGAGACGTGTGGAACACCAGGTGAATAGACCGTGTGGAACACCAGGTAAATAGACCTCTCTGAGACGTGTGGAACACCAGGTAAATAGACTGTGTGGAACACCAGGTAAATAGACCTCTCTGAGACGTGTGGAACACCAGGTAAATAGACTGTGTGGAACACCAGGTAAATAGGCCGTGTCGAACACCAGGTAAATAGAGCTCTCGGAGGTGTATGGAAAAACCACATGAGGATCTGATAACAGCTCTCTGGCCAAACAAACACTGAGGAGAGGGAGGGGGGGAGGGAGGGAGGGAGGGAGGGAGGGAGGGAGGGAGGGAGGGAGGGAGGGAGGGAGGGGTGGAGGGAGGGGGGAGGGAGGGAGGGGTGGAGGGGGGGAGGGATGGGTGGAGGGGGGGAGGGAGGGAGTCATCATCACATCTAATACATGGTTCTCATTTATATATAATTACTTTCTCAAACACACCACTGTTGGTACAACCACCCCTCTGGCCTCACTGAACCCAGGAGCCCATTACAAAGAGAGAGAGAGAGAGAGAGGGG
>NC_140183.1:12330364-12342864 GCF_963971535.1 Notolepis coatsorum | reverse complement strand
TCGTTCTTCACCAAGCTGGACCTCCGAAGTGCCTACCATCTTGTCCGTATCCGTGAGGGCGATGAATGGAAGACCGCCTTCAAGACCCCCAGGGGCCACTACGAGTACCTTGTAATGCCGTTCGGCCTCACCAACGCCCCGGCGGTATTCCAGGCACTCATGAACGACGTCCTTCGTGACATGCTGGAGGTGTTCGTGGTGGTGTACCTGGACGACATTCTCATCTTTTCCAGGACCCTCGAGGAACACATCCTGCATGTCCGCCGTGTGCTGGAGCGCCTCCTCCACAATCGGCTCTTCGTCAAGGCGGAGAAGTGCCGTTTTCACTCCAACTCCGTCGACTACCTGGGCTTCATCGTTGAGAAGGGCTTGACCCGAGCGGATCCTCGCAAGATCCAGGCTGTGGAGGATTGGCCAGAACCCACCACTCGGAAGGAGTTACAGAGTTTCCTCGGGTTCGCCAACTTCTACCGAAGGTTCATCCGGAACTACAGTCAAGTGGCGGAGCCACTTACCAAGCTAACCTCCCCCGCTCTGCCGTTCGACTGGTCCCCAGCGGCATGCGCTGCGTTCCGCTCCCTCAAGAGAAGGTTCACTTCTGCCCCTATCCTGCTCCACCCTGACCCCAAGAGACAGTTCATCGTGGAGGTGGACGCCTCGGATTCTGGCCTGGGCGCTGTCCTATCCCAGCGATCTCTTTCAGACCAGAAGGTGCATCCTTGCGCCTTCTACTCGCGTCGCTTCCTCCCCGCCGAGAGGAACTACGACACCGGCAATCGGGAGCTGCTGGCGGTCGTGGCTGCGCTGGAAGAGTGGCGTCATTGGCTAGAGGGTGCCGAGGAGCCTTTTACCATCTGGACGGACCACAAGAACCTGACGTTCATCCGCGCTTCCAGGCGCCTCAACGGTCGGCAGGCGAGATGGGCCAGTTTCCTCAGCCGGTTCGACTTCTCGCTGACCTTCCGCCCCGGTTCCCGCAACACGAAGGCCGACTCCCTGTCCCGGATGCACTCCAAGGGGGCTCCACCCTCTGAGGACCCTTCTCTCATCCTCCCGGAGGCCCGAGTGGTTGGAGCCATCACCTTGGGCATCGAGGGTGTGGTGAGGCGTGCCCTACGCTTCCAACGTGCTCCAAGCAACGTCCCTAGGAGTCGTCTCTTCGTCCCCGACTCTGTCCGGTCCCAGGTACTGCTGTGGGGCCATACCAGCCGGTTCGCCTGCCACCCTGGCGTCCATCGCACGTTCTCCTTCCTGGCTCGTCGTTTCTGGTGGCCCACCATGCGGAACGACGTCAAGGAGTTCGTATTGGCCTGCGCGGTCTGTGCCCGCAGCAAGGCCTCTCACCAGGCACCCTCCGGGCTCTTGCAGCCACTTCCTATTCCGAGCCGTCCGTGGTCACATGTGGCGCTCGACTTCGTCACTGGTCTGCCCTCCTCCCAGGGGAACACCTGCCTTCTGACCGTGGTGGATCGATTCAGCAAGGGGGTCCACCTCGTGGCCCTCTCCAAGCTTCCCTCGGCGGCCGAGACGGCGGACCTCCTGACGCACCACGTGTTCCGCCTTCATGGCTTTCCCCAGGACATCGTCTCTGACCGGGGGCCCCAGTTCACCTCCCAGGTATGGCGGGCCTTTTGCAAGGGATTGGGGGCAACGGTCAGTCTCTCCTCTGGTTATCATCCCCAGACTAACGGGCAGACGGAGAGGATGAACCAGAGCGTAGAGTCTGCTCTTCGGTGTGTGGCAGCCGAGAGACCAGCATCCTGGAGCCGTTTCCTTCCCTGGGTTGAATACTCCATCAATTCAATGGTCAGTTCCGCCACCGGCCTCTCCCCTTTTGAGGTCTCCCTGGGCTACCAGCCCCCTCTTTTCCCCGCACAGGAGACGGAAGTGGCAGTTCCCTCCGTGCAGGTCCACCTCGACCGCTGCCGACGAGTTTGGGAGATCACCAGGACCGCGCTGCTCCGGACATCTGAGCGCGCCTGTCGTGGTGCCGACCGGCGCCGGGTTCCTGCGCCGACTTACCGCCCTGGGCAGAGGGTGTGGCTCTCCGCGAAGGACCTCCCGCTACGGTCCTCGGCCAAGAAGCTCAACCCCCGTTTCGTCGGGCCTTTCGAGGTCCTGAAGGTACTCAGTCCGGCGGCCCTGCGCCTGAAGCTTCCTGCATCCATGCACATCCACCCCGTGTTCCATGTCTCCCGGGTTAAGCCTGTCTCCCTCAGTCCCCTTATGCCTCCAGCTCCTGATCCGCCGCCTCCCGTGTTGGTGGATGGTCACCCCCAGTGGCAGGTCCGCCGGTTGATGGGCGTTCGTCGGCGGGGCCGGGGGTTCCAATACCTGGTGGACTGGGAGGGTTACGGCCCTGAGGAGCGTAGCTGGGTCTCCCGGCAGCTCATCGTGGATCCCGGCTTGATCACCGACTTCCATCGAGCCCATCCTGACGAGCCGGGTCGGCCTGGTCGCCGGGTGGCTCCCGTGGAGGGGGGGGTACTGTGAGGTTTCTGTCCTTGCTCTCTCACTCGTTCTGTTCTTTTAACCACCTCGCTCTGTTTTCATTTGTTTTTTCTGTTAATTATTTCAATTCCCTCATTCACACGCTTCTCCCCAGTGACGTCATCGGAGACGTCGCTGATTGGTTCTCTCAGGTCCGCACGCTTTTCAATCACATTCCCCAGCTGTCACTGCTTGTCAATCAATCAATCCCTTATTATTTATACCCCGTTTCTCCACTCTAAGTTTGTTGGATCGTCTTGATTTTTCTCTGGTTGCATTCTCCGTTTTGCTGCTGCTGCTGCTTTTGCTCTCTTTGCTATCTCCAGGATTTTTCCAAGAAGCCTTCCTCTTGGACACCTGTTCCCGTGGCGCGTGCTCGCTCCGCTGTTGTTCCAGCACCATTACGCATTACGTCTGGGTGAGTTTTTATTGACTGTCTTGATCTATTCCGTTTTCCGTTTGTTACTATTACACTGAAGATTACCACCTTTTTGTCAGACAGTCACTCACCCAGCGTTCCCTTTTGTTTGTTCCCTCTGGGATAATATTTCTGGGACTTTTCATCTCCCTCTGTGTGTTGCTCACACCGAAGATATTATTTCACTTTTGGATTGTTTTTGGACTTCACTACTGTGTGTATATTACACGAAGATATTCACTTGGGACTGTGTTTGGAATTTTGCTCACTGTGTGTATTACACGAAGAGTAAGAGTAGTTCACCCTGTTCTCCTGCTCGTTCAACCTGCACTGTTGTTGACTCGTTCCCTCTCTCCCTCTCTCGGTCTCGCAACACATCGGAGATTCTGCCGAGAGAATTCTGCAGAGCGGTTCTGACGTCAACATCTGCTATTCCCAAACTACCACCACGGGAGAAGCTGCAGAGCAGCAGAACTTTTGCCCCCTGGCCTATGTACCTGTCTTGTTGACTTGCCTATCCTGTACTCTTTATATTTAGTATTCAAATAAACAAGCCCTTGTATTTGGCAACTCTGAATTCCTACTCTCTTGTGTCGTGCGTTTGGGGTCGGTGTCAAACCATAACACTAATGCTAATAACTATAAAGAGAGTGGTCAGTGTGCTTGTTAGCATTAGCATGCTAATGCTAATAACTATAATGAGAGCAGTCAGTGTGCTTGTTAGCGTTAGCATGCTAATGCTAATAACTATAAAGAGATCAGTCAGTGTGCTTGGTAGCGTTAGCATGCTAATAACTATAAAGAGAGCGGTCAGTGTGCTTGGTAGCGTTAGCATGCTAATGCTAATAACTATAAAGAGAGCGGTCAGTGTGCTTGTTAGCGTTAGCATGCTAATGCTAATAACTATAAAGAGATCAGTCAGTGTGCTTGGTAGCGTTAGCATGCGAATAACTATAAAGAGATCAGTCAGTGTGCTTGGTAGCGTTAGCATGCTAATGCTAATAACTATAATGAGAGCAGTCAGTGTGCTTGTTAGCGTTAGCATGCTAATGCTAATAACTATAAAGAGAGCGTCAGTGTGCTTGTTAGCGTTAGCATGCTAAGGCTAATAACTATAAAGCGAGCGGCCAGTGTGTCTGTGTGTTTGTCTCTGTGTTTGTCTGTCTTTGGGACCAGCATGCAGCCTGGTGGAGATTTGCACTCTATTGAGCACACCTTTTTAGTTTGGTTGTTATTTCATATAATTTAATACATTTATTCATATTATTATTGCATATGTATGTGTGTGATTGTGTGTGTTTGTGTATCTGTTTGTGTATCTGTATATGTGTATGTGTATGTGTATGTGTATGTGTATATGTGTGTGTGTGTGTGTGTGTGTTAGATAGATAGATAGATAGATAGATAGATAGATAGATAGATAGATAGATAGATAGATAGATAGATAGATAGATAGATAGATAGATAGATAGATAGATAGATAGATAGATAGATAGATAGATAGATAGATTGATTGATTGATTGATTGATTGATTGATTGATTGATTCTTACCAGTCCAGGTAGTTCACAGCACTTATCCCTGCTGGACCATGAGGTGCTACACATGATGTCAAACATCTGGAGCTGGAACTGTATACACACACACACACACACGCACACGCACACGCACACACACACACACACACACAGACGGACACACACACACACGCACATGCACACGCACACGCACACACACAGGGAGACACACACACACACCAGAACTGTTAATACTGTATCACCATCACATTTTGGCCAATTAAAAGAAAAATACCATTCAGACATACTTTGACATAATCTTAAACATATTTAAACATAAGGGATAGGAATGTTATGCCTGGTATTTCATAATGTTACGGTCAAGTATATGTTTCCCGCTGATACGGAGCAGTGATGGAGAGTCTGTCTCTTAACGAGCCCTGACGAGCAGCGATGGAGAGTCTGTCTCTTAACGAGCCCTAACGAGCAGCGATGGAGAGTCTGTCTCTTAACGAGCCCTAACGAGCAGCGATGGAGAGTCTGTCTCTTAACGAGCCCTAACGAGCAGTGATGGAGAGTCTGTCTCTTAACGAGCCCTAACGAGCAGCGATGGAGAGTCTGTCTCTTAACGAGCCCTGACGAGCAGCGATGGAGAGTCTGTCTCTTAACGAGCCCTAACGAGCAGCGATGGAGAGTCTGTCTCTTAATGAGCCCTAATGAGCAGCGATGGAGAGTCTGTCTCTTAACGAGCCCTAATGAGCAGCTGTAATGTACTGGATGCCAGTGAACCAGGAGCCACGCTGGGTCACAGCAGGCCTGACTGTGAGGGTTCACGCATGATGACAGTAGTGTTCCTTAAGCTTTCTTTACCTTGAGTAATGCTCACCATGTAGACCTCTTCACGCTTTCTTTACGCTGAGTAATGCTCACCATGTAGACCTCTTCACGCTCACACAGTTAGACATATCCACACCTGGGAGCTACAACCACAGTCATCAATACTGTGGACCCATCGAGCCGGCGACCTCCCCACCTCTCTAACCTCTAGGGCTAGCGCTGCGGCCGCTGCTTAAGTAGCATGAGCTGGTGTGTAGTTATTAGACAGGTCCCACGAGGAGTTTAGGAGCCATGGAGCTACTCTGTTACGCACACATCGCTGGCACGTAAAGCACGTCTCCATTTCACCGTACGATTCCAATTCTTACATCTCCGACTTTGTCGAAACCCAGACGTAGTCAATAACACTGAGCGGCAACAGAGATCCGCGCTTAGCGTTAATTCTCATGTCAAGGACACGGCAGAATAGATGGAAAACCACCCGTTAAGAGTGAAAAAAACACCATGAGATCCACTGTTTTATCAAGGAAGTCAAATAAACAAAGAGTCCACTTAGCGTGGAGTAGAGAGGGGGGGTGTCTGCCAACACCTGGGGGACGTTCTGCTATAGCTCGTGGAGAACTGGGCCGTGGTGTCCATAAGCGGTTTCCATTCCTACCGCTGTTACAGGACATTATCATAATCTCTCTTTTTAACCCTTTCACTACCACACTACCAACGGGGTTAACCCTTTCACTGCCACAAGACAAAGGGTTAACCCTTTCACTGCCACACGACAAATGGTTAACCCTTTCACAACCACACTACAGAAGGTTAACCCTTTCACTACCACTATTTATTGTCAAAAGTATGCATAATGTTATATGTGTTAATTCCACAACAAGAGATATGTAAGGGATAATGTATAGCTACGAGGTCATTGTCGCAAAATAATTGACCGACACAGCGTTCTGGAACGCAGTGAAGGTCAATTCTTTTGCGACAATGACCGAGTATAGCTATACATTATCCCGCTTATTACATGGCTAACTTACTAACAATAATACGTAATTAATTTTACACCATTGACAAGACGAGATCAAATGCAGACGCAGTTGTTCTGTTGCTCCTCGGCAGGTGTGGACTTGATTGCACCTGATGTAGTGCAGCTGTGCGAGATAAAGCTGGGAACGAGGTTATAGCTTTCGTGACTGCGATCAAAATGCTTGATTGTGATTGGTCAATAGCGCAATAGTTGCCCCTAACAGCGGTCATTATTGCGCGTTGCCCGTAGCAGCGGTGAATTATCGAGGAATAATTTACCGCTGCTAGGGACAACGGAGCGCTATTGACCAATCACAATCAAGCATTTTGGCGAATGTTAAAACGCCATGTAATAAGTAATGTTAATTACCTGAAATTATTCAGTTTTTGGGGGGGAGGGGGGGTGGGGGGAACCCTGCATATATCGGTATCGGTTGATATTGGTATCGGAAATTAAGAGTTGGACAATATCGGTATATCGGATATCGGTAAAAAAGCCAATATCGAACATCCCTAGTTTAAAGAGTTAAAGTGTAGTTTGTCCCGAGGGACTGTCTGTAAATGGGTAACTGAGCTCTGTAAATGTGTACACAGATGTGTAAATGTGTACACAGATCTGTAAACTTGTAGACAGATCTGTAAATGTGTACACAGATCTACTAAATCCACGTCGCATTTACAGATCTGTGTGCGTATCTACGGATCCAGCGGAAAGAGATACAGTGACACAGCTCTCCACACGCATCTCCAGATAACATTGGAACAATAGTGACCCCGTAAGTAGGAAAACGCTGACCGTCCTTCACTCCCACCGTGACAGGCCGACTCGACTACTCTACTCGACTGCTCTACGCAGCGCTTTTTCAGCTGACACTTTGCTTCGGCGAAACTGAGGAAAGATCCTTCTCATAACAGCAACACTATTTCCAAGCAGACAGCGATCTCTCCCCTTCTCTCAGAGCAGTGGCTGCCAGAGGCCCTCGGCCAGAGAGCAGCGTGACGGGTCCAGCACCAGGGCTACGAGAGGGAGCTTCAATGCAAACACTCACTGGAACTCTAGCTGATTTGAAAACGGAACGGATCTCTAATGGTCCGACTAAGGTTTTAATGGTTTTAATTCTCACTCCACCTTATCCACGGCCACAACCATTTATAGTGGTTCTCAAAGTGGGTTTCGGGGCCCCCCCCGAGTCTTTGAGGGGGTTTCAGGATGTCCCAAGCAACACGAGTAACTAATATTCTATTCACTGACTAGACGTTAGTATGACGGAATGTATATATCGTCGCTGGCGGAAGAAAACCTCGTAACTCCATTAAAATGTTTTTATCTTTTATAAATCAACTCAGTAGATCCTCCTCCTCATGTGTGTGTGGTTTTACAAAGATTAAACAATGGGAAAGCATTAAACCGATCATCTGTCTAAACCTCGTAACTCTATTCTCCCTCAAATCTGTGTTCGTTTTTTTTCATCTCCTGAAAAGTTGGGCTTTTGGAGTTACGAGGTTTTCCTCCGCCAGCGACGCTATGTAATATGAATGTAATGACTATTCTGATCAGAGGTCTCACTCTCTCCTCTGTTTCCTCCGTCGCCTATGTACATTATAGACGTGGAGTTATAGATTAAATCTAACTCTCCTCAGATTGGGGGTCTCACTGGGGCAAAGTCTTCTCAAAAGGCTGGGTCCCTGACCCGTTACGTGTCAGTGTGGGGGGGGTCCTTGATTGATCGAATGCAATCTCTGAACCAACAGTACAAGCGGTATATCGGGTTACACTCCCGTCTATACAGTCCATGTCTCAAGGCTCGGAAATCAATCTTTAACTCGTCTCCTCCTCACTGTCCACGTCTCCCCCCCAGTGACTGAGGTGGATTTAATCAGGTCCAGTCGATAAGGGGTCGTTGTTTTCACCTAGTCAGCGTATTTCCTGAAAATGACCAAAGTTTTCACACCACTTAAAAGCCCACGAAAGAATCCTTTATACAAGGCGGGACAGAATAACCAGCCTGTGCTAGAGCCAGAAACCTGTGCTTTCTGCTGATGTCTGCTGATGTCTTGTATACTCAGTGTACTTCATAGTGTATAGCAGGGGTGTAAAAAGTACCCAGAAATTATACTTAACTGAAAGTATGGGTACAGCCTCAAAATCGTACTCAAGTAAAAGTCAGAGTATCTCGCTAAAAACACACGTGAGTAAAAGTCAAAAAGTTTCTTCTTTTAAATGTACTTAAGTACTAAAAAGTAAAAGTAAAAACGTTATTTTATTCCGGGGGAATGAAATGTTCCGTTTCGTCCTCTTCATCACTCGTACTATCGTTTGTGGCCATCTTCTGTAGCTTGTCACTCTGACTGTCTATTCCTCTGATAGCAGGTGTTTAATCAAAGATCCCCGCTTTCTAGTCTTGCACAAGGACCAATCAGCATGGGTATGGGCGGGTCCTTTTTCCATTGATGGGGATTTGATTGGCTGTTTTTAAATAAAGTGCGGCCGCAGGATTAATAACGTTAACGTTAGTTCGGCCAGAGAAACAAATATACTTTGTATAATTAAAATTGTTGGACCTGCACGATTTGTACTTTGTACTTTGTAGGTCTGCATTTTAAATGTAAGGAATAAAATGTTTTTTTCCTCTGAAATGTAATTGAGTAAAAGTACAAGTATACAAACCTAATAATACTTGAGTAAAGTACAAATCCCCCAAAACAGTACTTAAGTATTGTAACGAGGTACAATTACTCAAGTACTTTACACCCCTTGTGTATAGTGTACTTCAGCAGAAATCCTTGTCCCACTGACCGGAGCAGAGTTGTCCCGGCCTCTGGAGCTGACCATGCGTCCCAGGATCTCCACTCCGTCCGTGGTGATGTTCCCAGCTGCACTGATGGGCTTCTCCGCCACCAGAGAGCAGTCCAGCACCACCTTGGCCGACGTCTTGCTGATGGCGACGTGGAGCTGTAACGGAGGAGAGGAGACGTTAGCTTTATATCACAGTTCCTTCCTCATCGTGGGAGGATACGACACCTCCTGGGTTACAACTCGTACTCGTGGCTACATGGAGCTGTATGGAGGAGAGGGGACGGGCAGCGTGGTTTGATACAGCTTCAATCAAACCAGAGTTCAACACAACTGATGAGTGGAGAGGAGAAGAGAAAAGAGAGGAGAAGAGAAGAGAAGAGAAGAGGAGAGGAGAGGAGAGGAGAGGAGAGGAGAGGAGATAAGAGAAGAGAAGAGAAGAGAAGAGAAGAGAAGAGAAGAGAAGTGAAGTGAAGTGAAGTGAAGTGAAGTGAAGTGAAGTGAAGTGAAGTGAAGTGAAGTGAAGTGAAGTGAAGAGAAGAGAAGAGAGGAGAAGCGAAAATAAGGGAAGAGAAGCTAGAAGAGAAGGGAAGAGAAGCTAGAAGAGAAGGGAAGAGAAGAGCAGAGAGGAGAGGAGAAGAGAAGAGGAGAGGATAGAAGGGAAGAGAAGAGAAGAAAAGAGAGGAGAGGAGAGGAGAGGAGAGGAGAAGAGAAGAGAAGAGAAGAGAAGAGAAGAGAAGAGAAGAGAAGAGAAGAGAAGAGAAGAGAAGAGAAGAGAAGAGAAGAGAAGAGAAGAGAAGAGAAGAGAAGAGAAGAGAAGAGAGGAGCGGAGCGGAGCGGAGCGGAGAGGAGAGGAGAGGAGAGGAGAGGAGAGGAGAGGAGAAGAGAAGAGCGGAGAAGATAAGAGAAGAGAAGAGAAGAGAATGGAAGGGAATAGAAGAGAAGAGAAGGGAATAGAAGGTCTGTCTGTCTGTCTGTCTGTCTGTCTGTCTGTCTGTCTGTCTGTCTGTCTGTCTGTCTGTCTGTCTGTCTGTCTGTCTGTCTGTCTGTCTGTCTGTCTGTCTGACTGCACCAGCCATATCTTCTACAGTTCTGATCCGATTTGGATGAAACATCACACATGGGCTGACAGCAGGCCAAGGACCCGAATTCAAGAATATTTTTCAAATCAGTCAAGTATTTTTATTTTCATTCATCCACCACTGTCCATTGAATAGATACAGATAAAGTTACACCTTTTGAACCAAGCTAACGCTATCTTTGCTGCTGATGCTAGTGGTGTCTACAGGTCAAGCTAACACTATCATTGCGAAATAGGCTAGTGGTGTATACAGGCCAAGCTAACACCATCTTAGCTAATGATGCTAGTGGTGTCTACTGGCCAAACGGGAGCATGTCTATGTTCCCCGGGTCCTATGTTCCCCGATTGATTGATTGAACATTTTAGACCACCAGCCCTGATTCCAAACTCTAACCTTGAATGAATGAATGAATGAAAACTTTATTTAACAGATTGCAGAATGGGTACAATACAGTACGGCTCAATACATACAATTGTTAAGGGGATGCAGACCTGAGAAAGACGTTTGTCTTGTTTCCATCAGGGTCCCCCATTTTCAATTCATATAGACATTTATGACATACATAACATACATGACATTTATGGCATAGGGACATATAGGTATTTAGTACTGATACATTTGTGACATAGGCGGTATTCAAATATACAGTACTGTTACCCCTAGATCCTGACAGAGTATATACATATGATGGGGAGGGGACTGTACATTAGGAGGGGGTGGGTGGGTGGGAGGGGAATATACATACGGCGGGGAGGGAATATATACATGCGGTGGGGAGGAGACTGTCTATTAGGAGGTGGTGGGGGTTTTGGGCATTTACGGTGTTTTTGGTTTTTGGTTTTTGGTTTTTACGTCCTTAACCAACTTCGAAAGAGGGCCTAAGCTTAACCAGTTCGAAACAAGGCGGACATTAATAATTAATAAAATAATACAAATTAATAAAGTTTTCAATCAATTAATCAATCAATCGGGGAACATTGGACCCGGGGAACATAGGACCCGGGGAACATAGGGATGATCCCGGCCAAACTAATGCTAGGTTTGCTAAATATGTGAGTGTCTACAGGCCAAACTAATGCTAGCTTTGCTAATGATACTAGTGTTGGCTACATGCCAAGCTAATGCTATCTTTGCTAATAATGCTAGTGTTGGCTACATGCCAAGCTAATGCTATCTTTGCTAATAATGCTAGTGGTGTCTACAAGCCAAGCTAACGCTATCTTTGCTAATGATGCTAGTGTTGGCTACAGGCTAAGCTAATGCTATCTTTGCTAATAATGCTAGTGGTGTCTACAGACCGCGTGATTTTTTTTCGTAGTCTCTGTTTGCGAAGACACTCTCTGATTGGCTAGCCCGCGTACAGCGAAGAAGAAAATACCCTCTCTGATTGGTTTAGTGCCGAAGGGTCTCTTCCGCCTTGTACATATATATTCTCTGCTTCGAAGTGGTTATGCGTTGGCCCTCTTTCGAAGTGGGTTATGCTTAGAGTTATGGTTAAGGTTAGGGCCTAACCATAACTCTAAGCATAACCCACTTCAAAAGAGGGCCAAAGCATAACCACTTCGATGCAGAGAGTATGTCTGGGAGTGCTTGCATTCATTCATTTATTTGCATTTATTTTAAATTTGTTGGACCTTATGGTGTTCTTGTTTTGTTCTTGACTTATTGTTATGTTTCTTCTTGACTTGTTTAAAGAAGACGTGTCCGGCCCATGGGGACATTAACGTGTGTTGTCGGGCCTTACAAATAAATTTGATTTGATTTGATTTGATTTGATTTGAATATATACAAGGCAGACATTTCTATCCCAGAGCCCTTCGGAGCTAAACCAATCAGAGAGGGTCTTCGCTGTACGTGGGCTAGCAAATCAGAGAGCGTCTTCGCAAACAGAGGCTACGGAACGCCTACAGGCAAAGCTAACAATATATTTGTTGCTGATGCTAGTGGTGTTATCCTATTCTGAAGGCATCAGAGAACACAATTTAAATGTAAAGGATCGCCTCCTGGGCCCAATAATAACACCAATAAATACCGTAGGCCTATGTATGATTACTTCTTATCTTATCTTTCCTAACTTCTTTTTTTTATCCACTTTTTCTCCTCTTTTTTTATTTTTCTCCCATCCCAATTTAGCGGTGCCAATTCTCCCCTCCCCTGTCTTGAACGTTGCTCGCATATGCCCCCCACAGGTCGGTTGTAGGGAGGATAGAAGCCTTGCATCACATGTCCCCTCTGGTACATGTGGAGGCAGCCTGTCACATCTTTTCACCTGCCAGCGCGGACTCTCATTGGCGAGGTGTAACGTGTGGGAGGCTCACACTACCCCCGCCATTTTCCTGT
>NC_140183.1:12312864-12325364 GCF_963971535.1 Notolepis coatsorum | reverse complement strand
TTTCTCGGCTCGTCTGCAGTCAGCCGCCAGAGGCGAAAATGTGTGACAAACGAAAAGGAGATGACGGCAGCTCATCTGCAAAAAAAGTTAGGACCTACAGCAATCGCGAAAATTACATCACCATGGGCTTCACTGAGGGACCAGACAAACGACCTGAGTGTGTGATTTGTGGAGAAAAGTTGGCAAACTCGAGCCTGAAGCCCAGCAAGCTGAAGAGACATCAGGCGTCTAAGCACCCAGAAACCGTTGGGAAGGATCCGGACTTTTTTCGGAGGAAAGAACAGTCTCTCAAGGCGAACAAGCCTGTTGATGTTAGAGTAGCGTGGAGCAGGGGTGGCAGTGATTTACAGAAGGCTACCGAAGCCTCCTTTGAGTGTTCGCTTTTAATTGCAAAAGCAAAGAAACCGCACAATATTGGCGAGCAGCTCATCAAACCAGCCTGCATCAAAATGGTTTAGAAACTGTGCGGCCCACAGGTGGCGGATAAACTAAAATCAGTACCACTCTCGAACAATGTAGTGAAAGACCGAATTGATAAGATGTCAAGTGATTGCGAGCAGCAGCTGTCAGAAAAGCTTAGAAAGGGTCCATTTGCCATACAACTTGATGAAACTACAACTGTCGCAGACGAGGCTGTGCTCATCGTTTATGTGCAATATATCGAAAATGAGGATCTGAAGCAGGACATTCTCATGTCAGTCAACCTTACTACCACCACTCGAGGTGAGGATATTTTTACTGCAGTGGATTCTTACTTCATTCAACATAAATGCAAACCGTTCACCATTAGGGCCTGATTTGAGAGGATGAATACAGGATTTGAATATTGGCCAAAATTTTGAAATACATATGGTGCAAGATTAGATTTGTTGATTGAAGGCACAAGTCAAAGAAGCATAGTGGGTCTAATTATGATGCATATGCCTGTGTATAAGCAGTTTGTTATTAAAATGACAAAAAAAAGGTATTAAACCCAGCTAGGACAGATTCTCTCTGCTACTGATTGGAATTTCCTGTCTCATATTTAGTTTAATTTGTTGCATTGATTTGTTCCATAAATGCAAACCGTTCACCATTAGGGACTGATTTGAGAGGATGAATACAGGATTTGAAATTGAATATTGGCCAAACATTTTGAAATGCATATGGTGCAAGATGAGATTTGTTGATTGAAGGCACAAGTTAAAGAAGCATAGTGGGTCTAATTGTGATGCATATGCCTGTGTATAAGCAGTTTGTTATTAAAATGACAAAAAAAAGGTATTAAACCCAGCTAGGACAGATTCTCTCTGCTACTGATTGGAATTTCCTGTCTCATATTTAGTTTAATTTGTTGCATTGATTTGTTCCATAAATGCAAACCGTTCACCATTAGGGCCTGATTTGAGAGGATGAATACAGCATTTGAATATTGGCCAAACATTTTGAAATGCATATGGTGCAAGATGAGATTTGTTGATTGAAGGCACAAGTCAAAGAAGCATAGTGGGTCTAATTGTGATGCATATGCCTGTGTATAAGCAGTTTGTTATTAAAATGAAAAAAAAAAAGTATTTTATGGTATCTTATTAGGAGGGGGTCCGCGAATTTCATCAGAGATGTTTGGGGGTCCCTGGGGGGAAAAAGGTTGGGAACCACTGAGCTAGAGGATAGGTTAGCTAGATAAGAGGTTAGCTAGCTAGAGGAGAGGATAGCTAGCTAGATGAGAGGTTAGCTAGTTAGATGAGAGGTTAGCTAGCTAGAGGAGAGGATAGCTAGTTAGAGGAGATGTTAGCTAGCTAGAGGATAGGTTAGCTAGCGAGAGAAGAGGTTAGCTAGCTAGATGAGAGGTTAGCTAGCTAGAGGAGAGGTTAGATAACTCTGTCTGCTTCATATGTTCCTGATCAGTTAGACTCCCACCATTGGTGGTAAATGGTAAATGCCAATGGTAAATGATTGATACACTGACACCAAGTATAGATGGAAGGTATTTGGAAGTATAAAAAGAAGGGGAAAAAACAATAGTTATTTATTTGCTTGTCAATCCCATTTTACTGCAATATGGGATGCAAATGGAATGAGGTGAACAGACTGAAAACGTTATCTTCTTAGATAGATATATTTTTATTACAGATGTTTTCTGTTAGGGACATGATTTGCAGTTGAAAAAAAAGATAATAAATGGCAATATATTACAATATCGTGAGTCTAGTATGATAATATTGTTGAAATATTATTGATGTTGTAATATGGAGGTAAAATATAACAAGGACACATTCCAAGTGGGAATTTATTTGTTAAAGGCCAAGTTGAAGAGGTGGGTTTTGAGGAGTTTGGGGCGATGTGGAGTTCTGCGGGGAGGGAGTTCCAGAGGGTGGGAGCTGCCACGCTGAAAGCTCTGTCCCCAAAGGTCCGGAGTCTGGTTCGGGGAATGGAGAGCTGACCAGTATCTGAGGATCGCAGGGACCGTGACTGAGTGAGGGGGTGGAGGGGGGCTTTTTTAAATGTAGAAATCCTTGGTGGTGGATGAGTGAGTGAGTGAGTGAGTGAGTGAGTGAGTGAGTGAGTGAGTGAGTGAGTGAGTGAGTGAGTGAGTGAGTGAGTGAGTGAGTGAGTGAATGCTAATGCAATTTAGTTTTCATTTTCTGACTCAATATGCAACAGCAACAAAATACAAGTGCATAATATAGTAAAATGCAAACAGAGACTCGAGATATTCATCACAGAGACGTCCTTGACGCTCCAGTTTGTAATCCTCTGTTTGTTTCTGCAGCACCGGCAGAATGAAGGCTCTCTCTTGTCCCTCGTCCAGCACCAGAGACAGAAGACCTGAGCGAGAGCACAGCACGGCTGTCTGCAGCGATGAGAGCTGTCCCACAGTGACGTGTATTGATCTTCATATCGCGTGACGCGTAGTGAGAGAGGTAATAAATATGTCCTTTGGCTACAGCGCCCGCATATTAAATGTTCCTTCTGATTACAAAGTTGTCAATCTGAAGTGAAATACCGCATTCTACCTAAAGATTCCCTCTGTCTTCTCCCAGGTCTCAAGGGTGGCTGATCATTTTTCCATGCTAAATATTTTCAAAAGTCAACTATAAACGTACCTCTTCACTCTGCTGCTTGGACACATCCAGGCTGTGATTGTTGTACTGTAGATGAGAACTATTTTTTATTGCACTGCACTATTGCACTATTTTACTCTATGCTAACTTATGTCTATTGTATTGCACTGCTCTTATTCTGTCTATTTCTATACTCATTCTATGTCTGCACTTTATGCGTTGCTTTTATTCTGCACGGTTCCCAGTACAAGTGGGGCCTCAGCCCATGGAGGTGGGACCTGTGCAGGAAGCCCTCTTGGGGCTGGACACTTTAACACACAAATCTATCACAATCCTTTTTATAGATTTTAATGACAGAAATCTATTCTTTTATATTCCTATAAAACAGCCTCAAAACCACCTTCCAACACCCTACTGTCCTTTAAAAAAAAGCCTCAGTGGTTCTAGCATTGAGAGAGTCACTGAATATAAATAGCGTGTGGCTCGATGAGAAATTTACATTTAAATTCCATGTGGACAACCTCGCCTCCAAGTTGCGACAGAAAATTGGCTTCCTATACAGAAACAGAACCAGCTTTCCTTTGATTAGTAGGAAGAGAGTTGTCAAAGCAGTTTTCTTATCAGTCCTGGACTATGGTGATGTAATTTATAGGCATGCTGTGGCCTCAAACCTTAAATGCTTGGACTCTGTACACCACTCTGCCCTCAGATTCCTCCCTAATGATAGATATTCATCACTGTGTCCTTTATGAGAAGGTTGCTTGGTCGTCGCTGATGGATTGTCACAACAAACACTGGTATCTGTTCATTTCTAAGGCCCTCCTTATACTACATCATTATTATTCTGGAACCCGTTCAAGTGACTGGCTGGTCCTTAAGGTCCCCTGAGGAACAGGGTGAATCTGCATTTTGCTATGATGACTTGTCTTATTGTTGTGATTTGATATCCATTTTTTGCTTAAAACTCTGTATGTACGGGGCGCTCAAGTAGCACACCACGTACTGCGCTGCGTCGCAACACGGCCGTCCCGGGTTCGACTCCCGGACCTGGCGACCTTTGCCGAATGTCTTTTCCCCGTCTATCTCCCATTATTCCTCTCTCTCTCTCTCTCTCTACCGGACTGCCCGGTAGTAAAAAGCCAATAAAACCTACCAAAAACATAATAAAAAAACTTAAAAAAAAACTCTGTATGTACACTCGATGTGACTGTAAATGAGGGATACCTCAGTTGCCTTTTCGAGTTTAAATAAAGGTTGGAAATGAAAAAGTAGAGTACTAGTTCAACTACTAGTATCACCAACATAGCAAGTAGCCAAAAAGAGCAGTGCTGAGAGTGAATTAACAGATAATAGACCACAGTAGAGACATTCCATTTGGCCCTGCCTTCTGGACCAGAAGCTGCTACTTTACTATGGAGACTGGATGATATTTTGCCATAAAAATATTGGATCAGCATGAAACATGTGTTGGCATTGATACGCGCACGTCTGCTTACAGTTTGTGTCGTACTCAGAGACACGCGGCTGCGCTTGATCTAGCTGAACAGTTTCCCGGGAAACGTCTGGTGAAATATATACAAGTAAATAATCATATTCGTCAGCTGATATCTTAGTTGGAACATCCCTGATGCAGAGAGGCTGTCCAGGGAGCTGTTCAGACCAAATCAAGCTAACAGCCCTGCGTCTCTGGGAAACAAACACATTTTTAGATTGTATTCATAGTTTTAAGCAAACTTATCAATCCCAAGAAACCGTTCAAGTTGATCCAATGTTTTAAGATTGCAAAATATAAAAACAGTCACAGCTCTTAACGTTCAGTATAAGAATATTTTAAATAAAAATACGAAACTTCTGCTTCTGTCTTGTCATTATCCATGAATTACGATGAATTGGAAATGGGGGACCCTGGTGGAAACAAGACGAAAGTCTTTCTCTGGTCTGCATCCCCTTAACAATTGTATGTATTGAGCTGTACTGCACTGTACCCATTCTGCAATCTGTTAATAAAGTTTTCATTCATTCATTCATTCATTGATTGTCGACTACCTTTATTCTAAGCTTCTCATTTTTGGATCAAAGGCTCCTACTTTGGAGACTGGATGATATTTTGCCACGAAAACATTGGGTCAGAATGAAAAATGTCTTGGCATTGAAACGTCTGCTTAAAAAAACATGGCTATTATCCAGTTTGCTTGATCTACGTGTAGCTGAACAGTTTCCCGGGAAACGGCAGCTCTGAGGCCCAACAGAAGGAGTGACATGGTGAAATATATACAAGTAAATAATCATTTTCTTCAGCTGATATCTTAGTTGGAACATCCCTGATTCCGCTTCCCATGGAGCTGTTCAGTCAAATCAAGCTAACAGACGTTTCTCTGGGAAACACATAGTTTTAAGCAAACTTATCAATCTCAAGAAATTATCACTAAACATTAAAAAAAATTATAAAATTTGTTTTGGTCTCAAAGCTGTTATTTTTAACTCCTTAAATTGTGATTGATGACATCCCCATAACTAGAGTTTGTTATTTGCATCTTTCTTTCTTTCTTTCTTTCTTTCTTTCTTCTTTCTTTCTTTCTTTCTTTCTTTCTTTCTTTCTTCTTCTTTCTTTCTTTCTTTCTTTCTTTCTTTCTTTCTTTCTTTCTTTCTTTCTTTCTTTCTTTCTTTCTTTCTTTCTTTCTTTCTTTCTTTCTTTATTTTTATTTATTATTATTCTTTACAGTAGGGTCAAATTCAAGAAGTTATTTTAGTCCTCAATGTTCCTTTGTTTCTGTCAATCAATTTCAACTCCCTGTTTGTTGGGGACAACTTTTAGTCTACATCTAGACACCCTTTAGTCTACATCTAGACACCCTTTAGTCTACATCTAGACACCTTTTAGTCTACATCTAGACACCCTTTAGTCTACATCTAGACACCTTTTAGTCTACATCTAGACACCCTTTAGTCTACATCTAGACACCTTTTAGTCTACATCTAGACACCCTTTAGTCTACATCTAGACACCCTTTAGTCTACATCTAGACACCTTTTAGTCTACATCTAGACACCCTTTAGTCTACATCTAGACACCCTTTAGTCTACATCTAGACACCTTTTAGTCTACATCTAGACACCCTTTAGTCTACATCTAGACACCCCTTTAGTCTACATCTAGACACCTTTTAGTCTACATCTAGACACCCTTTAGTCTACATCTAGACCTCCTTTAGTCTACATCTAGACACCCTTTAGTCTACATCTAGACACCTTTTAGTCTACATCTAGACACCCTTTAGTCTACATCTAGACCTCCTTTAGTCTACATCTAGACACCCTTTAATCTACATCTAGACACCTTTTAGTCTACATCTAGACACCCTTTAGTCTACATATAGACCTCCTTTAGTCTACATCTAGACACCCTTTAGTCTACATCTAGACACCCTTTAGTCTACATCTAGACCTCCTTTAGTCTACATCTAAACCTCATTTAGTCTACATCTAGACCTCATATAGTCTACATCTAGACCTCCTTTAGTCTACATCTAAACCTCATTTAGTCTACATCTAGACCTCCTTTAGTCTACATCTAGACATCCTTTAGTCTACATCTAGACCTCCTTTAGTCTACATCTAGACATCCTTTAGTCTACATCTAGACATCCTTTAGTCTACATCTAGACACCCTTTAGTCTACATCTAGACACCCTTTAGTCTACATCTAGACCTCATTTAGTCTACATCTATACCTCATTTAGTCTACATCTAGACCTCCTTTAGTCTACATCTAGACCTAATTTAGTCTACATCTAGACACCCTTTAGTCTACATCTAGCTTTAGTCTACATCTAGACCTCATTTAGTCTACATCTAGACCTCCTTTAGTCTACATCTAGCTTTAGTCTACATCTAGACCTCATTTAGTCTACATCTGGATTATACATCGGGTCTTAACTCCACGTGTAAACTGATTCTAACACCTCATTTACAACCATGACAGTAATCCTCCTCAGTGTCTCACCTCATCAGCCCCTTGACTCTCTCTCTCTCTCTCTCTCTCTCTCTCTCTCTCTCTCTCTCTCTCTCTCTCTCTCTCTCACACTCCTCACACATTCCTCTGCTCGTTTATCATCAGTAGAGTTCACGTTTGTACTGTATGTGTTTATTGTATTTAACTGACTGAGTGAGAGCAGCACTAAGCAGCAGCAGCAGCCTGCAGGGGGAGCGGGTCAGAGACATTGAGATTTCCCTTACTCACACTACGGTCCAGATTACAGGCATATTCAAAAAAATTATAATAATAAAGGAAAATGAAATCGTTTAGATAGTTAGACATTGAATAAATAGGACCAAAACACACAAAATAAAGATCAAAATGAAAAACAGTTACATACTGAAGCAGGGGGATTTGTAATCACGTTTTTCTTTTGAATGGTCCATAGGATAGTGGACTGTCCAAGAAGCTGGGCCTCAGTCTGAACTCTGGTGACCTCTGGGTCATTTCAGCGCGTCATATACGGTCCATAGTTCCAATCTAGAAGCATTTTGATTTAAGGTTGTAGTTTACTGGCAATGGCCTTGAAGATGAACAGATACCGATGTTTATTTCGCCTCTCAGAAGGCCGACTCGCTTCTTCATCTCGGATGCAGTGGTGGACCTCTGGTGTCACCGGTAATACAGCAGAACGATGGACCGCGTCTAGAGCTTTCAATGGAAACATCTCTCTAATCCAGGTTCAGTGCATTCGTGTGTGTGTGTGTTAATCTGATGACAAATAAAGACTTAGGGCTAGATCCACAAAGAATGGATTGCACGGTGCTAGTTGCACCCTTACTTACAATTCATTATGAATTGAAAATGGAGGACCCTGATGTAAACAAGACACGGTGATTGATTGAATGAAAATTGTATTAACAGATTGCAGAATGGGTACAATACAGTGCGGCTCAATACACACAATACACACAATACACACTTTTGTCTTGTTTACATCAGGGTCCCCCATTTTCAATTCATAATGAATTGTAAGTAAGGGTGCAACTAGCACCGTGCAATCCATTCTTTGTGGATCTAGCCCTTATACTTCAGCTGCTTCAAACAAGCCTCTTTCTCTTAATCACTGTGAAGCTGGTTCCCTTCCCGTACACTAGGGAACATGTTTTGGCCCGAATGCACGGGAAAGATTGACTGTAGCATTTAAATGTAAATTCATCCCCAAGCCAGACGCCAAGATATTTGTATTCTGTAACTCTTTCGATGTCAGACCCGTTCACAGTCAATATATGCAAATGATAGTAAACAATATCTCTAGCCCTCGAGAGGATATCGCACATTTGCAGGGGTTTGAATTAATTCATTTGCATGAAGTTGCAGGGGAGATACGGTTACCTACACTACACTACACACACACACGCACACAAACACGCGCGGACACACGCACACAGACACATATACACACACGCAAACACACACACACACACAAATATACGCACACACGCGCACGCGCACACACACACAGACACACACGCAAACACACACAAACACACACATGCATACATACACACACGCAAACACACATACACACACACACATACACACACACGCAAACACACACATAAACACACACACGCACACACACACATACATACACACACACACACACACACACACACACACACTCACACTCACACTCACACTCATTGGCGTGCTGTTATTCACCATCAAAGATGGAAAACAATTGTAATAACAATTGATATTCTCCTTTGGTTCATTACAATGTACTCAAGCATAGTAATATACATAATATTTCTGACACTGGGAATACATTCCCTGGGGTCCATAGATGTCCCTAGACTCCCTAGATACCAAGAACATGCTAATGGACATTGTAGAAGTGGAGCAATCTGGCATTTGTGTACTTTTAGGCACATTTTCGTAAAATATGGCTAGGGCTTAAGAGGTTAACCTATTTGGTTTTCTGTCTCGAGGGTTCAAATATGTTACTTTTAAAACCCTCTTGGTTGAACCTTACAGCACTGGGTTGACGGAGAGATCAGAACGCTGCTGGGACCCAGCTGGCTCTGAGATGAGTCTCTCTGTCTCGCTGTTTGATTACAGCCTCAGCACCTGTGGAACCATACGCTTGGTTTGGTGGCAATATTGAGATGCAGTGAAAAGCTAGTTTAAGTTTAAGGCAATGTTTAGACGGAAACGCTCGCGGGTGAATCCGGAAAAATATTTGTTCGGATGTGCCTTTTGTTCATACGGCAGAGAATCTGCAAAAAAGTTAAACCACCTTCCTGGGTGGAAATCCTAGAAACGATACACCTTCGCGCTATCATCTGAACAGTCAAACCGCATAAAACTATGACGAAAGGGTTCTCAAGGCTCTCGTCGCGTACTGCTTACATCACAGGCATGCGCCAGTAGCCTAGAAGCGTAAACAAAGCGAACAAGCATGTCTGATTCTATCCACGGAAATCACCACATTGGCAGTACTTTTAAATACACAAGAATCAGTCCAGCGGCTATCACATCTAGTGACTGGAGCCACTGTCTGTGAGTGACTCTGCGTTGGTCCAATCCCCCCACCCACAGTCTGCGAATCAGAGACAGAGTAGGGCGGGTCTTCACAGCACGCTTGGTTGTCTCAACTACCTGAGGCAGTGTAGTGGGGCTCCGTCGTCTCGAGTCGACTACACTTTTACAGCCTCGTCTGCACGAAGAATTCCCTCCCAAAACACTAGTCTAAACGCAAAATTAAAAGTGAGACCGCAAGACGACTTCTGCGGTTTCTGTTGAGACTCTCTCCGTCTAAACATGGCTTAAGTTTAAGTTTATTTATAAAAATTTTACCCAGGGACAGTGCACATTAATCAACATATTCAGTTTCCACATCAATGTAAATGTGCCAGAATTAGCTAATGAGCTAGTTTTCACCTGTAGTCCCTGCCTACCATGCATGTCTTTATGGCTAGAAAAGCTAGAGGTGCTCTGTTATTTGACAGTGTTATTGAGATGAAAAGCTAGACGTGCTCTGTTATTTTACAGTGTTATTGAGATGCAGTGAAAAGCTAGAGGTGTATTGTTATTTACTAGTGTTTGTGTATGTGTGTGTGTGTGTGTGTGTGTGTGTGTGTGTGTGTGTGTGTGTGTGTGTGTGTGGATGCATGCGTATGTGGAAGAGAATGAAGAGCATGAAGAGCATGAAGTGAGATATTCCTATGTTGATCTTGGAATAGTTTGGTCAACATTCTGTAAAACATGGCCAACAGAGTCCAGAGAGCAAGACCTTAATCAATAAACAAAACCTGGATCCGAACCACCACTGACAATGAATTGGGACTCACTGCTATACAGGGAATTAGTGCTGACCTTCGAATTTTGTTTTGGAATTCGAAGCGTCGGGGCCGAGATTCGATTTTAATTCGAAGCTTCGAGATTTAAAAAAAAATAATAATAATTATAAATAGGCTACTTTTTTTTTTTTTTTTGGGGGGGGGACTTGTTCAACTTGGTCAGTGCTGTAAAGTTTAAACCTTTATAAATCTTAGACAAACGAAACACTTTGCTTTCATGAAATATTGTAAGCCGTCATTTGAGGCTTTATAAAAGCATCACAATGAACACAGATCTGTCAGTGCCGAGTCCGACCTCATCTTAAATATCAAGCAGCATTGCTTGTTGTAGTTAACAAAGAGAGGCAGAGTTGATTTTGCTAAAAATATTTAATATTTAATATATTCGAATTTTATTTTCATATTCGAATCCCATGCCCATTGAACAAAGCTTCGAAGCTTCGAAGTATTTAAGACAGCCCTACAGGGAATGCCACCCATTTTGAGAAATCACCGGTTATCTGTGTTCTAAGCCCCCTGCTGTACTCACTCTACACACACGACTGTGCGGCCAAGTTCAGCTCCAACTCCATTGTGAAGTTCGCCGACGACACGGTGGTGGTGGGGCTGATCTCGGACAACGACGAGAAGGCCTACCGAGAGGAGGTTGAGGCACTGGAACGTTGGTGCCAGGACAACAGCCTGCTCCTGAACATTGGTAAAACCAAGGAGCTGATCGTGGATTATAGGAGAGGACAGCAGGAGACACACACACCACTGACGATTAACGGGGCTACCGTGGACAGGGTGAGCAGCTTCAAGTACCTGGGGGTCCACATCTCAGAGGACCTGACATGGTCAACACACATAGACACAGTAGTAAAGAAAGCGAAGCAGCGCCTCTACCACCTGAGACAGTTAAGGAAGTTCAGAGTATCGGGGAAGATACTCCAGTCCTTCTACTCAGGAGCTGTAGAGAGCATCTTGACCGGAAACATCATGCCTGGTATGGGAACAGCACGGCACAGGACAAGAAGGCCCTACAGAGAGTGGTGCGCTCAGCCGAGCGTACCACGGGTATTGCGCTACCTCCCCTGCAGGCTCTATACAACAAGAGGTGCAAATCCAGAGCCTGCAGGATAATGAAAGACCCCCACCACCCCAATAACAGCCTGTTCCAGCTGCTGAGGTCAGGCAGACGCCTGCGAACCCCAGCTACTAGGACGGAGAGGCTTAGGCTAAGCTTCTTCCCCCAGGCCATCAGAGCCTTGAACAATGAACATTGAGAGACACAGAAACTGAACTATCCACACACAAGCACATACACGACACGCACGCTGAGCACGCTCACACACTAGCAGCCACTTTAACACTCATCGCCGCACACACGCACACTTATGGCCAGAGGAAAGGCCACTTAAAGTAGTATAACATCAGGAACAGTGTATTGCACTACTAAAGCTACCTAGCATGTCCTATATGCTCTGTAAATACTAATGTACAGATGCCGAGATGGCACACCATGTACCTGTTTATTGCACTGTTTTATTGGATTCTATTAATATGTTGTACCACTGTATTTTATTGGATTCTATTATATGTTGTACCACTGTATTGCACATCGTCGCGGGCAAGACCAGCCGCATTTCATTGTATACCTGTATGCCGTGACAATTAAAACTCTTGACTTGACTTGACTATCTGCGGTGGCCAGGACAGTTAATCTACATTCACCACACTCTCTTGAAGACAGAGAGCAGGGAGATAATCCTCAGATTCCCCTGGATGTAAAGTCTCCGGCTGCTTCACAGACCACGAATGTCACACTGACTCGGTGGGAGAATGTTTGCGTGAACTCTTACTTCCACATGGGATTCATTCCATCATGTCCATCCAAAAGGCAGAAATCATACTGAAGTCATTCTATAGGGACGTCACTCTCCACCCCCCCCCCCTATAGAGACCACTCACTCCCCCTATAGAGACCACTCCCCCCTATAGAGGACCACTCCCCCTATAGACACCACTCCCCCCTATATAGACCACTCCCCCTATATATACCACTCCCACCTGTCATTGTGGAAGATGGCTCTGATGGTGACATGAAGGGGAGTGACATCAAGTGGGAATTGTTGA
>NC_140183.1:12289643-12302143 GCF_963971535.1 Notolepis coatsorum | reverse complement strand
AGGGCTAAAACACAGTGGTAATAACTAATACATGTTTATAAAGGGCTAAAACACAGTGTTAATAACTAATACATAGTTATAAAGGGCTAAAACACAGTGTTAATAACTAATACATAGTTATAAAGGGCTAAAACACAGTGTTAATAACTAATACATGTTTATAAAGGGCTAAAACACAGTGTTAATAACTAATACATGTTTATAAAGGGCTAAAACACAGTGTTAATAACTAATACATAGTTATAAAGGGCTAAAACACAGTGTCAATAACTAATACATGTTTATAAAGGGCTAAAACACAGTGTCAATAACTAATACATATTTATAAAGGGCTAAAACACAGTGGTAATAACTAATACATATTTATAAAGGGCTAAAACACAGTGTTAATAACTAATACATGTTTATAAAGGGCTAAAACACAGTGTCAATAACTAATACATAGTTATAAAGGGCTAAAACACAGTGGTAATAACTAATACATATTTATAAAGGGCTAAAACACAGTGTTAATAACTAATACATGTTTATAAAGGGCTAAAACACAGTGTCAATAACTAATACATAGTTATAAAGGGCTAAAACACAGTATTAATAACTAATACATAGTTATAAAGGGCTAAACACATTGTTAATAACTAATACATATTTATAAAGGGCTAAAACACAGTGTTAATAACTAATACATGTTTATAAAGGGCTAAAACACAGTGTTAATAACTAATACATAGTTATAAAGGCTAAAACACATTTGGCAAAACCTTCTGGTGAATATCCAACAGCAAGCTCAACTATAATATGTTAAATACTTAATTTTCCAACTCTGTCATTTGCCTTGTTGTCTTATGAATGGCATTTTTGTCCATTCATAAGACAGGCCTAATAATGCTTCCGTGTCTATCAGATTTGTATTATATTGACGGAAAGTTCCAGCAGGTTGAACCAGACCGATATGATTCGTCAACACCGCTTAGCCAATAGAATCATTGAAGTGTTTCCTCAAGTTGTTTTAGCAAAGCGCTTGAAGAGATCAGTCAATGAAACTAGATATGTCCTAGACACACCTGCGGGGTTAGTGGGGATATATTAATCTTTTCACCAAAAGATTTAATGTTGTGACAGATTGAATGCATTGGCGCTGGTTGACCTGATCTGCGATGGTAAGCTAGTTTTGGCTAGAGATTTTTTTTTCTTTTTTCTTTTTAAACTGCCGCTTAAAATTCTAAATCCACTATCTTATCAGAGAGAGACCAGTGGCGGCTCTACCACTAGGGGCGCTAGGGCGCTGACCCACCTGCTGGCCAGCTGCTGTTAAATCAGAGAAGAAGACAATAAAACTTTTTCGTTTTTGTGTTTTATAGCCCTATAAATAATATAAACATGTTAAAATTAATAATATTTACTCATTTTAAGTATGTTTGTATTTCCAATGCACAATATAACGTTATTATCTAAATTAAAAAAACATCGTTTTCCAGAGCAGGAAGTGACATCACGTTTTTTTTTTTTTTTTTTTTTTTTTTCGTATTTCTCGGCCCGGGCTATACGCGATAGCGCTCTGAGTGCGCGTCACAGTTTGATCGCTGTCTCCGTCACAGCCAATCAGTGCATACGGCGTTGTGCGTTGAAATATGACTATTATGCTTTGGAATCCGAGCGCGATTTGAAGCGGTCTAGCCAGCAGCGTGAACTTCCGTGAAGAATTTCCATAGCCGCATTTCGCGGAGACGCTCTCTGATTGGCCGACGCCAGTATTTTTTTCCATGGCAGAATTTCACAGAGACGATCTCTGATTGGCCGAATCCAATTTCTAATGTTCCAATTCTAGCTTCTAGCTTGGTTCCTAGGTTGGTCTAGGACTGTTGTTTGTCTTAGAGCGTGCCGTGCCGTGACTGCAAGTTCTTTAGACTGTTAAGCTTAGGCACTCTTTCAAAGTTGGTTAAGGTTAGAGTTTGTCTTAGAGCATGGCGATAGAACGCCAGGTAGTTTGCAGTCTGTTCGAGCGGAAATGGACAAAGGAATGTACTTGTTGAGTGTTGTGCTAACGAGCTCAGCTGAGCTAACACTTGGCTAACAAGCTATATGGCGGATTATACACGTTATCAAGCTCTCCTGCCCTGGACGTTTCAACTAAACAGTGAGTCTCTCTCTCTCTCTCTCTCTCTCTCTCTTTCTCTCTCTCTCTCTCTCTCTCTCTCTCTCTCTCTCTCTCTCTCTCTCTCTCTCTCTCTCTCTCTCTCTCTCTCTCTCTCTCTCTCTGTGCTTAACGTTAACGTTTGTAAATAGTTTTTTTTTAGGAGCAGTACTGTTAGGCTACTGCTGTGCTGGCCATTCATGAAGCGAGACATTGCTGATTGTTTATTTATTTATAACACAAGACTATGACTACCAACTGCCTAGCCAGCCGTGTATCAATCTTGGATGCAATAATAACGTTACTTACCACACTGACTATGTCGATGGCTCATTGATTTAACTACTGCAGCTCTCTCGATTGAAAATACGTGGATTATGGCTTGTTCAATATCGTCTATGTTTGAATGAATGAATGAATGAGAACTTTATTAACAGATTGCAGAATGGGTACAATACAGTACGGCTCAATACACACAATTGTTAAGGGGATGCAGACCAGAGAAAGACGTTTGTCTTGTTTACATCAGGGTCCCAGATTTTCGATTCATATCGATAGTTTAATAGCTAGCCTTGGCTCGTTTAACAATATGCAAAATATGTGTACAGCCCTGTACTCATACTGAAGTTATTCTTGGTATATAATAGGTCTGATTGTGTAACGAATCGATTCCACGTTGCGCTGTGTGTGAGAGAGAGAAGGAGAGAGGGAGAGATCTGCCTGTGTTTGGAGACGGCGAGTTTTGTTTCTAACTTTTCTATTTATATTGTGTTTCAAGTTGTGAATTAGAGTCTAGACTATACTTTATTGACTGGTTGTGTGTTGTTGTAGTAACAGCTGAGCGACTCGTTCATAAGAGCCGATTCATTGCCGTGAGCGTGAGTCGAATCGCTCACGTCTTGCCATGAGTCTTGCGTGGTACAGTACTGTACTGTACAAAATATTTGGTATAGCGCCCCTAGTGGCGAAGTACCCAGCGGCCGCCACTGAGAGAGACATGTAAATGAGAAGGCTTTGTTCACGGAACGACAGCTGCATGAACCACAGACACATGGGAGAGATATATTAATAGTCCTTTCATCTTCCTATAGCTGCAGCAAAGACTGAGGACTTGCGAGCAGCCAGAAAAAGATGTCACCCCTGAGACGTCTATTAGCTTGAGATATTAACGCCAACATTACCATTGGTATTGTTGATTAGCCATTTACAGGCTGGGACTTATCTTCCTAGCAAGCAAAAGTACAACATCAACAGCATTTGGCATCCATGCCCCCCCCCCCCCCCCGCCACATACACACATGGTTCTGATTTCAAAACAAACCAACGAACGGTGATACCAACTATTCATTTTGTGACAGACGGCCACACCCTTAACGGCTTTTATCCAAAGCACTGTATAATTTGTTCCTCACATTTTACCCATTCACTCACACATTCACACACCGACGGCAGAGGCAACCACGCAAGCTGCCAACCTGTTCATCGGGAGTAGGTTAAGTGTCTTGCTCAAGGACCCTTCGACACGCTACCCCGGGAGGAGCAGGAATCAAACCGGGAACCTCCGGATTACCAGACGACTGCTCTACCTCCCGAGCCACTGTCGGTCCAGCTGTGACCTATCTATCCTGAACCATATTCCATAGGGAAGCCAGCTATTACCTACCTATCCTGAACCATATTCCATAGGGAAACCAGCTATTACCTACCTATCCTGAACCATATTCCATAGGGAAGCCAGCTATTACCTACCTATCCTGAACCATATTCCATAGGGAAGCGAGCTGTAACCTACCTATCACAATCAGGGGTAGGTTAGCTGTGACATACCTATCCTGAACCATATTCCATAGGAAAGTTAGACCTACCTATCCTGAACCATATTCCATAGGAAAGTTAGACCTACCTATCCTGAACCATATTCCAGGGGAAAATTAGACCTACCTATCCTGAACCATATTCCATAGGAAAATTAGACCTACCTATCCTGAACCATATTCAAGAGGAAAGTTAGACCTACCTATCCTGAACCATATTCAGAGGAAAGTTAGACCTACCTATCCTGAACCATATTCAAGAGAAAGTTAGACCTACCTATCCTGAACCATATTCAAGAGGAAAGTTAGACCTACCTATCCTGAACCATATTCAAGAGGAAAGTTAGACCTACCTATCTTGAACCATATTCAAGAGGAAAGTTAGACCTACCTATCCTGAACCATATTCCATAGGAAAGTTAGACCTACCTATCCTGAACCATATTCCATAGGAAAGTTAGACCTACCTATCCTGAACCATATTCCATAGGAAAGTTAGACCTACCTATCCTGAACCATATTCCATAGGAAAGTTAGACCTACCTATCCTGAAACCATATTCAAGAGGAAAGTTAGACCTACCTATCCTGAACCATATTCAAGAGGAAAGTTAGACCTACCTATCCTGAACCATATTCCAGAGGAAAGTTAGACCTACCTATCCTGAACCATATTCAAGAGGAAAGTTAAACCTACCTATCCTGAACCATATTCCATAGGAAAGTTAGACCTACCTATCCTGAACCATATTCCAGAGGAAAGTTAGACCTACCTATCCTGAACCATATTCCAGAGGAAAATCAGACCTACCTATCCTGGTCTTGTCGATTCCGACTTCGAAGGCGTTAACAAGGTTTTCCAGGAACATCCGGACCAAGCGGAAGTTGATCCGTCCGATACTCCAGGATCCATCCACCAGGATCACTATGTCTGCTATGGCCTCCGTGTGGCACACAAATGGGTCTACTGGAGGAGAGAAGAGGAGAGGAGAGGGGGAGGGATGAGAGGAGAGGAGAGGAGAGGAGAGGAGAGGAGAGGAGAGGAGAGGAGAGGAGGGGGGAGGGGAGAGGAGAGGAGAGGAGAGGAGAGGAGAGGAGAGGAGAGGAGAGGAGAGGAGAGGAGAGGAGAGGAGAGGAGAGGAGAGGAGAGGAGAGGAGAGGAGAGGAGAGGAGAGGAGAGGAGAGGAGAGGAGAGGAGAGGAGGAGCGGTGAGATATTAACATGTTTTCCTCATTTGAGTTGAGAGGAAAAAGGTCACTATGGAAACACTTTGTCAAATGAATGAACTTTAAAGTAATATTGAGAGCAGAAGAGTTGAGTCTGAGCAGAGAGAAGGAGAGATTCAAGAGATTCAAGAGGTTTATTTGTCACATACATACCAGGGCATACAGTGAAATGCGGGTGGTCTGCACGCTTTGATTGTGCAATAATACTAAATAATAAAATAGACATAATAAACAGGTAATAAAATAGACATAAAATAGGCATGATAAAATAGACATGCTAAAGTCCTGAGATAGTGCAATACAATGTTAGCTACGGATTAAGGCACTGGGTCCTATGTACACTACTATACTAATACACTAACTATACACTATACAGTTTTTACTCTATATCCTTATGCTATACTTTCTAGTTCTAAACTATACTATACAAGAACCACATCAGTTATTTCCTTAAAGTGACCTTTATTTTCCTTGTTCCTTTAAAGTGAACGAGGAACAGGAGGAGGAGTAAAACTGCTCAGACAGAAAGAGAAAGTTTAACATTTTGGAAAAGGTTTTTGGAAAAGGTGATGTAGCTTTTGATGCGCAGGTTAGTCAAACTCTGAAACAAGCGAATATTATGTGATTCAAACGTGAAATCTATTATCTGACGCCTACTGTATGAATGAAAACAGGCGCAGTCACTGATCTTCAAGAAGTCTTTATTGAACAATAAACAATTCCAACTGCCACAGAACACTTGTAAACGTGGATGGAAGGTCCATTTGAGGAAACAGGACACAAGAAACCATCATTCAGTCTTTAAATGACAGAAACAGGTTTTCTTTTCTCACGACCATCTCCTCATCCATTTCCTTTGAGGTTCATATCA
This sequence comes from Notolepis coatsorum, assembly GCF_963971535.1. Classification (NCBI taxonomy): domain Eukaryota; kingdom Metazoa; phylum Chordata; class Actinopteri; order Aulopiformes; family Paralepididae; genus Notolepis; species Notolepis coatsorum. The sequence continues at coordinate 12,296,099 of NC_140183.1, read as the reverse complement.
TTTATTTCTTGCCTTCTTGCCTTTAAACTTCCTATAATGCCTCTTCCCAAATCTTGTACTATTATCATTGTCTTGTCCCAGGCGCGTTTTGTGTTCTCAGCTAACTGTGATCACGGGATTCATAAACACTGACTTTTCTACTGTCTTCCACGTTTGGATGAGAGTATCAAACTGTTAACCCTTTCACTGCCACACTACATAAGGTTAACCCTTTACTATCACACTACCGACGGTAATGTGTTAAACATAGGGTTAACCTTCTGCTTTCAGAAACGAGATATCTAGTTTTTGGTGGTCAATGAGTTAATCATGAAGCAACAACATGAAACTGTTCATCATGAAGCAACAACAACAACAGAGCCTGAAACTGTTCACAGTTGTACAGTGTCCCCCACCCACCCCTCCTACCCAACCCCCCACCCCACCCACCCAACCACCTCCAATGTACAGTCCCACCCAACCCCCCACCCACACACCCATACCCCCCCCCCCCCCCACCCCACCTACCCAACCTCCTCCAATGTACAGTTTCCATGTCAAATGTATATACACTTTTTTCTGGACTCTTTTTGTATCACAAACAGTACACTCACTACACAGACTAGTATTCATATACACACACTACACACTAGTAATCTCACACACACTACACACTAGTATTCACACACACACACACACACACACACACACACACACACACACACACACACACACACACACACACACACACACACACACACACACACACACACACACACACACACACACACACACACACACACACACTCACTACACAGACTAGTATTCATATACACTCCTACACACACTAGTATTCACACACACACACACACACACACACACACACACACACACACACACACACACACACACACACACACACACACACACACACACACACACACACACACACACACACACACACACACACACACACACACACACACACACACACACACACACACACACACACACACCACACACACAAACACAGAAATGCATGCACATGCCTGCATGCAGTACATACACAGAAACATGCTTGCACACACACAACACACACACAGGAACACACACACATACACAGGAACACACACGCACACACACAGATAAACACACACACACAAGGATAATTAATGGCTATGGGAGTACACAGTAAATTGAGTAAATTTAAGACAGTAAATTTGACAGCGGAAGAAGGGTACACACGCACACACACACACACTCTAGTATTCAGAGACACACACACACTTCCATTACCACCACAATTCCATTACACCTTATCTCTCCCTCCCTTCATGGTCATTTACAGTCAGTTATGACAGGAATTTACACACACACACTTTGAATCTGCATAATAGATCTGTGAGCTATCTACAAGAATAACGGCACCGCCATTAATATTCTGAACTGCCTGCTTATCTGTCAGGGGCAATAAATAGATGCCACGCAGCGCTCCCTTTGGGATGGCATTCTGTTGAAAGGAGACTACAAGAGTAGAGAGTGGAATGAATGACATGACACAAGCTGTTTTAACACTTTTCACTATTACAACATGGCATCATGGCTACATGAGTAGAGCTCCGGACTCATGATCGGAAGATCACCAAGAGTACCAATGAGCCATGCAGGAAATTGGACCCCTAACCCTGGCAACATTAGTGCCGTGCACAACCCAATGAGCCACACAAACAAAGGAACCACTAACCCCAGGGCAACATTAGTGCCGTGTTCTACTCAATGAGGTCCAGAGGACCCTGGTGGATATTAGCCAACAACCGGCTGCCTCCCGTGCTAGTTTCAATTAAAGCTAATCTGGGCTGAATCCTTCTGGAGAGCAGGGGGCTGGGAGAGGGAGCAGGGGGCTGGGAGAGGGAGCAGTGAGAGGGAGCAGGGGGCTGGGAGAGGGAGCAGGGGGCTGGGAGAGGGAGCAGTGAGAGGGAGCAGGGGGCTGGAAGAGGGAGCAGTGAGAGGGAGCAGGGGGCTGGGAGAGGGAGCAGGGGGCTGGGAGAGGGAGCAGTGAGAGGGAGCAGTGGACTGGGAGAGGGAGCAGGGGGCTGGGAGAGGGAGCAGGGGGCTGGGAGAGGGAGCAGGGGGCTGGGAGAGGGAGCAGTGGGCTGGGAGAGGGAGCAGGGGGCTGGGAGAGGGAGCAGTGAGAGGGAGCAGTGAGAGGGAGCTGTGGGCTGGGAGAGGGAGCAGTGAGAGGGAGCAGTGAGAGGGAGCAGTGGGCTGGGAGAGGGAGCAGGGAGAGGGAGCAGGGGGCTGGGAGAGGGAGCAGGGAGAGGGAGCAGGGGGCTGGGAGAGGGAGCAGGGAGAGGGAGCAGGGGGCTGGGAGAGGGAGCAGGGAGAGGGAGCAGGGGGCTGGGAGAGGGAGCAGGGAGAGAGAGCAGGGGGCTGGGAGAGGGAGCAGTGAGAGGGAGCAGTGAGAGGGAGCAGTGGGCTGGGAGAGGGAGCAGTGAGAGAGAGCAGGGGGCTGGGAGAGGGAGCAGTGAGAGGGAGCAGTGAGAGGGAGCAGTGGGCTGGGAGAGGGAGCAGGGAGAGAGAGCAGGGGGCTGGGAGAGGGAGCAGGGAGAGAGAGCAGGGGGCTGGGAGAGGGAGCAGGGAGAGAGAGCAGGGGGCTGGGAGAGGGAGCAGTGAGAGGGAGCAGTGAGAGGGAGCAGTGGGCTGGGAGAGGGAGCAGTGAGAGGGAGCAGTGAGAGGGAGCAGTGGGCTGGGAGAGGGGGGCTGGGAGAGGGAGCAGGGGGCTGGGAGAGGGAGCAGGGGGCTGGGAGAGGGAGCAGGGGGCTGGGAGAGGGAGCAGGGGGCTGGGAGAGGGAGCAGGGAGAGGGAGCAGGGGCTGGGAGAGGGAGCAGGGAGAGAGAGCAGGGGGCTGGGAGAGGGAGCAGGGAGAGAGAGCAGGGGGCTGGGAGAGGGAGCAGGGAGAGGGGGCTGGGAGAGGGAGCAGGGGGCTGGGGGCTGGGAGAAGGAGCAGGGAGAGGGAGCAGGGGGCTGGGAGAGAGAGCAGTGAGAGGGAGCAGGGGGCTGGGAGAGGGAACAGGGGGCTGGGAGAGGGAGCAGGGGGCTGTGAGAGGGGGGCTGGGAGAGGGAGCAGGGAGAGGGAGCAGGGAGCAGTGAGAGGGAGCAGGGGGCTGGGAGAAAGAGCACTGGGCTGGGAGAGAGAGCAGGGGGCTGGGAGAGAGAGCAGGGGGCTGGGAGAAAGAGCACTGGGCTGGGAGAGGGAGCAGGGAGAGTTAAAGAGCTCACAGGATGATGTCACACCGACGCAACGACCTGCTCGCCGCAGTGTGGATGATTGGATGAGAGTGAGCCCTGACTCCTGGGGAGAGGTCTGTGTTCGTCGTAGTAACATGAGAGCTTGACGTAATGCCATGCAGCACATTACACCGCAGTTCTACTGACGGCTCTATTCGTGAAGCGTCCACTCAGCTGCTTCTGGGCAATCAACTGTTCCCTCTCCTGCTCCCTCTCCCAGCCCCCTGCTCCCTCTCCCAGCCCCCTGCTCCCCACTGCTCCCTCTCCCAGGTCAGGTTTATCTAATATCACAGTTACTATACTCAGTCAGGTTTATCTAATATCACAGTTACATGTATCAAAGAGCTCCACAAGCCCACATCACAATGGATTAATACCCCTGAACACTCCATAATACTCCCATAAACATTCCCATTACATTCCAAAACAATCCCATAACACTCCCATAACATTCCCAAAACAAATCCATAACACTCCCAAAGCACTCCCATAACACTCCCATAACACTCCCATAACACTCCCAAAACGTTCCCAAAACACTCCCATAACACTCCCATAACATTCCCAAAACAATCCCATAACACTCCCAAAGCACTCCCCATAACACTCCCATAACACTCCCCATAATACTCCCAAAACACACCAATAACACTCCCATAACATTCCCAAACCACTCCCATAATACTCCCAAAACACTCCCATAACACTCCTGAAACACTCCCATTAACACTCCCATAATACTCCCATAACACTCCCATAATACTCCCATAACACTCCCAAAACACTGAGTGGCGACAGACCGGTTTAAACCGGTACGAGCTGCTGGACTGAGTGGCGACAGACCGGTTTAAACCGGTACATAGCTGCTGGACTGAGTGGCGACAGACCGGTTTATAAACCGGTACAGGCTGCTGGACTGAGTGGCGACAGACCGGTTTAAACCGGTACGAGCTGCTGGACTGAGTGGCGACAGACCGGTTTAAACCGGTTACAAGCTGCTGGACTGAGTGGCGACAGACCGGTTTAAAACCGGTACAGGCTGCTGTGACTGAGTGGCGACAGACCGGTTTAAAACCGGTACGAGCTGCTGGACTGAGTGGCGACAGACCGGTTTAAACCGGTACAAGGCTGCTGGACTGAGTGGCGACAGACCGGTTTTAAAACCGGTACGAGCTGCTGGACTGAGTGGCGACAGACCCGGTTTAAACCGGTACATTAGCTGCTGGACTGAGTGGCGACAGACCGGTTTAAACCGGTACGAGCTGTTGGACTGAGTGGCGACAGACCGGTTTAAACTGGTACGAGCTGCTGGGCTGAGTGGCGACAGACCGGTTTAAAACCGGTACGAGCTACAGGTTGCAGCTATGAGACGACAACAGAAACAATCTGTTGTTTAGTTCCACATCCCTCTCTGTTTTGAGAGGCGGGCGACAGATGTTGACACCCCCAGGTACACTTCATGACAAGGCATTGACAATATAATTACATTTTACTTTATGGATATTCTTCTAGGCGGAGAGAGAAAGCAAGAACAAGGTGGCTCACTATACAGAGTGGTTTACCACCTCCTGCTGTTTTCTAACACACACACACACACACACACACACACACACATACACACACACACTCACACACTCACAGACTCACAGACTCACACACTCCCACACAAGTACACACACACACACACACACACACGCACACACACACACACACACACACACACACACACACACACACACACACACACACACACACACACACACACACACACACAGACACACATACACACAGACTCATGCCACACAGATCCCTTCTGTTGTTGTGTTGTTATTGTGTGCCGTCATTGGGATATCTTGAGGTGAAAGGTCAAAGGTCTCCTTTGAAAATAACCAATTCTGTTCCTGTCAGATTCAGCTTGGAGCAGCATGTCTCCCCTGGGAGCCAGTGTGACACGGTTGGTATCTACGGATTCCTCACAATCTCTACCTTCAATATCACGCCGCTGGCTTCAACACAGAGCCTCTGACCATCATCCTGTCCACTGTGTCACTGGCAATACATCCCATAATCATATCTTCATCTTAATCATATCTTTCCCCAAAAAAGCAGAGGAAACTGTTTTGACCAGTGATGTTTCTCTCACCTGTGTGTGTGTGTGTGTGTGTGTGTGTGTGTGTGTGTGTGTGTGTGTGTGTGTGTGTGTGTGTGTGTGTGTGTGTCTGTGTCTGTGTGTGTGTGCCTGTGTGTGCCTGTGTGTGTGTGTGGCGCATGCATGTGTGTGTGTGTGTGTGTGTGTGTGTGTGTGTGTGTGTGTGTGTGTGTGTGTGTGTGTGTGTGTGTGTGTGTGAGGTGTGTGTGTGTGTGTGTGTGTGTGTGTGTGCACGCGTGCTCAGAGATACATTCAACCAAAGGATGGATTAGAGAGGTTATTCCAAGTGTTAGGAAATCATACCGACTAATATCACCAATAACATAACTTGATGTTTCATCAGAGACCAATTAGGCAGAGCAGTGTTTTCCACTGTTAGGACAGAGACTGGCCTCGTATCTACGTATCCACAAACTGCAATGCAACCTGAGCCAATCAGGGAATGCGTTCTAACTGCTGTTCTGTCCCCCAGTGGAACACAGCCCCCTGATTGGTTCTCTTAGTGGATGACATGAAATACAAACAGTGATGGCGTCTCCTGAAGCAACAGGCACTGATGTAAACGTTAGAGAAAGAGAGAATCGTTCACTTCTGTAGAAGACGAAGCTTGTGGCTCACAGGTCTTTGTCTCTCTCCATTGATTGGTTAATCCTTGCTAACGTTACCGTGTTTATCTTCTGAACAGTGGACCCAGACATGTTTCTGTTTTGTTACGCTGATTGGCTGAAGGAGTTTGTCTGTCAAGGTCAAGTAGTCACCGCCCACTGAGGTGGGTCTGGGTGGTCTGGGTGGCTAGAGGTCCAGGCTCAGTTTACGGCAGCAGCCTGGAGGAGCAGGTTACAGTAACACACTGTTACTGTTCCCCACAGAGTTCCTGAGCAATCCATCTAGAATAATCTATGAGAAACAAGGAGAAGAGAAGAGAAGAGAAGAGAAGAGAGAAGAGAAGAGAAGAGAAGAGAAGAGAAGAGAAGAGAAGGAGAAGAGAAGAGAAGAGAAGAGAAGAGAGAGAAGAGAAGAGAAGAGAAGAGAAGAGAAGA
>NC_140183.1:12287129-12289443 GCF_963971535.1 Notolepis coatsorum | reverse complement strand
ATACTGTTCTGAGTGTGTCTGAGCTGGCAGACGGTATTATACCGCCCTCTAACGCCTTCGGCCAGTAATGCACCCCGTTAGAAACGGGTTGGTTTCTTTTCTCTACCGAGCTGCGGCATGGGGGTGGGTCCTAACACTCCGGCAAAACACACGCTTGTAGGGGTGGTTTGGACTACTGACCCCACCCGCCCGTTGAAGTGCAATGTCCTACAACGTCAGAGGCACGATCGCTGTGGATAACTGGAATGGCGATGAGATTATTGGATTCTTTTTTTTGCATTACTTCAGAGACCAGGTAAGGACACCATATATATATAAATCTGATATTTATTTCTACTGCGATTGAAGCTATCTGTGTTATAGCTGTTTGGCTGTATGCCGTTGGGTTGCAGGAGGGGGGGGGGGGGGGGGGGGGGCGCCGGTCTAAATCACATTGCATGCGTGCACGAGGAAGGATAATAATGATGATTTAGCTGTGATTTCAGGAAGATCTGATAACAGGCGAAAAATGACAACGTGTTTATTGAATTACACAAAACGCTGTTTCGTGTCTGTTCCCTGGAATTGCTCAGAAGCGGCCGGATTATGTTCATATTCAAAACGGTATAAAACGGAAATGTACGGATGAAAAAAGAATCAGGTTTTTGCACGTTGACCAAAAGCAGCTCAATGAGATTCTACTGCGTTATTAGACCCATAGCTATACTATAAAATATAGGTTTAGGTCTACGTTTACATGGGGTTAATGGACGGCACGGAAGTGGTCACTTCCCGGAAGGGGCGTGGCACTCAATGTGTTAATCTCATTTTTCCCTTTTTTTATCTACCTTAAACAGATCTTTTTCAAGTTCCAAGTTTTAATACTCTTATCAACATGAGAGTCAACAAATGCTTGCTTTATGCAGCCATTTAACACAAAAGGATGACCCTCGTGCATTGCAAATTTGCATCAAATTCAAAACAGAGTGATGCACAAAATAACTTAAAAGAAAATAATAATTTAAAACAATGAATAAAGTGTGCATGAAATTATAGGGGAACTTGTTACATTCACCCACACAAGGGCTTAGTAATTACACCCCCCCCCCCTCTCCTCTCTCACCCCCCCCTCTCTCTCTCTCTCTATCTCTCTCACACACACACACACACACACACACTTCAGAAACAAACATAGTATGGGCGGCTGAGTGGCGCAGTGGGCACGGCGCTCGCCGCTGGCGCAGGAGACGCTGGTATCGAGCCCAGCTCTCGCCGTTGCTACCGGCTTGGCCGGCCGTCATACTAACACAATTGGCAGTGTTAGGGTGGGAAGCCGGTGGGTGGGGATTGGACGTTGTGGACAGCGACTCCTACAGGTCGGTTGGGTGACGCCGGTGCGGCGGAAACAGGAAGTAGCGGGGGCAGCGTGAGCCTCCCACGCCTTACTCCTCGCCACTGAGAGTCCGCGCTGTCTGGTGAAAAGATGCGACAGGCTGCCTCCTCGTGTACCGGAGGGGACACGTGATGCAAGGCTTCTATCATCACTACAACCGACCAGTGGGGGGCATAGTCTCTAGCAACGTTATGTATGGAAGGAAACAGGAAGAGTCTCCTGTGGCAGCAGGCTGCAGGTGAGCGCTGTAGATCACCTCAGCCGCGATATCATTTACTATAATACACACCCTTTAGTGTTCTTCTGCTTTCATACAATATCTGGTTTCATATTGTGGATAAAACACTATACTGTATGCACTGCTGACGCAGCTTCTAACCGCGATGGAGAAGAACACACAACTCTTACCAATCAGATTGATTGATCAGAACTAGGGATGTCCGATATTATTGGCCTACCGATATTATCGGCCGATATCGGCATTAAAATGTGATATTGGTATCGGTTTTAATTTTTTTTTTACATTTCTATAACCTTTATTTACCCAGGCAAGCAAGTAAGAACAAATTCTGATTTTATTTATTGTCAAAAGTATGCATAATGTTGTGTTAATTCCACAACAAGAGATATGTAATGTTAATTACCTGAAATTATTCAGTTTTTTGGGGGGGGGAAACCCTGCATATATCGGTATCGGTTGATATCGGTTGATATCGGTTGATATCGGTATTGGAAATTAAGAGTTGGACAATATCGGTATATCGATATGGGTAAAAAAGCCAATATCGAGCATCCCTAATCAGAACCAACTGTTGTATATTTGTTATTCTTTCTTTCCGTCTTTCCTTCTTTCCTTCTTTTCTTCTTTCCTTCTTTTCTTCTTTCCTTCTTTCCTTCTTTCTTTCTTTCTTTCTCTCTAAGTGAGTGCACCGGAGATGATGG
>NC_140183.1:12259629-12282129 GCF_963971535.1 Notolepis coatsorum | reverse complement strand
CTCTGTGGGGTCAACAAAAATACTATGACACTCTTACTCTCTACAGAACATAGGTCAGGGCGAGTACAGGTTGTCCAACAAAATGAAGCTACCCACAGTTTATCTATACATTTCTTACTTCAGTCAAAAACATCTCAGGACCTTTTCCCACATATCTCTTCTGGGATATTTTTACACAGTTGGCAGACTGTTCGAAGTCCATACCTATAAAATGGTTTAACCTGCCTAGGTCTTTCTTTTGTGGTCTGGGGCGATGATCAAATCCTCCACTTCTGTATTTTAAACATAGATCCTCTTTTGTATTTAAACATTGAATCACCTCTGTACTTTAACATTGTAAACCACCCACCTCTGTACTTAAACATGGGGTTAAACATAAGATCCATTTCAGTATTTTAAACCTGGTAACTCATCCACCTCTGTACTTAAACATGGGACCAAACATAGGGCTCATTTCTTCAGCATTTAATACAATTTCTATGAGCCATACTTTGTATTTACCGTGGTCTTCAATACCCTCCTGGATTGAATACAACCATTTCCCTCCCACTGTCTGTCTGCCCTCTGGTAACTTGGTTGAATGCACCCATTTTCCTCCCACTGTATGTCTGCCCTCTTCGGGGGACAATGTGGCCTCCTTAAAGGTCGGGTTTACCCCACTGACTACCCTGTAGTAGTACTCAACGGGGGTAGGTGTATTGTCCTCCTCGTCACTCCCTTTCCTGGCATAGTCTGGCAGATATTCTGGGGGTTTGTGTTCCCTTGGGGGATACCTCCCACTGCTTGGGGCACTTGACGTCACCCTCAGGTGCTCCTCGTCATCGCCCTCTGGGGGTTGCTGACTGTCTAACTGTACTAAGTACACTGGGGTGATGTGTTTCTGTTTCTACACACCTTGCTCTGGAGTCCAGCTCTGGCTCCTCTGTCTGTGTCTCGCTCTCACAGGTTGTTTTCGTGACAAACTTGACTAGCATGTGTTTCTGCACTCTCCTGTTACCGGGATGATAAAAAAAAAGGGAAAGCAGGGCTCCCTCTGTCGTGTCCTACGAAAAATCCTTTTACATCCTTGGACTTGGGTTTTCCCCTGTCCTGCAGGTACGCTCTGGTACAGGAGGGTGAGACAGGTACAGGAGGATGAGACAGGTACATGAGGGTGAGACAGGTACAGGAGGATGAGACAGGTACAGGAGGGTGAGACAGGTACAGGAGGGTGAGACAGGTACAGGAGGGTGAGACAGGTACATGCGGGTGAGACATGTACAGGAGGGTGAGACAGGTACTGGAGGGTGAGACAGGTACAGGAGGGTGAAGGTACAGGAGGGTGAGAGAGACAGGTACAGGAGGGTGAGACAGGTACAGGAGGGTGAGACAGACAGGTACAGGAGGGTGAGACAGGTGCATGAGGGTGAGACAGGTACATGAGGGTGATACAGGTACAGGAGGGTGAGACAGGTACAGGAGGGTGAGACAGGTACATGAGGGTGAGACAGGTACAGGATGGTGAGCCAGGTACAGGAGGGTGAGACAGGTACATGAGGGTGAGACAGACAGGTACAGGAGGGTGAGACAGGTACATGAGGGTGAGACAGGTACATGAGGGTGAGACAGGTACAGGAGGGTGAGACAGACAGGTACAGGAGGGTGAGACAGGTACAGGAGGGTGAGACAGGTACATGAGGGTGAGACAGACAGGTACAGGATGGTGAGACAGGTACAGGAGGGTGATACATGTACAGGAGGGTGAGACAGGTACAGGAGGGTGAGACAGGTACATGAGGGTGAGATAGACAGGTACAGGAGGGTGAGACAGACAGGTACAGGAGGGTGAGAAAGGGACAGGATGGTGAGACAGGTACAGGAGGGTGAGACAGGTACAGGAGGGTGAGACAGGTACAGGAGGGTGAGACATACAGGTACAGGAGGGTGAGACAGGTACAGGAGGGTGAGACAGACAGGTACAGGAGGGTGAGACAGAGAGGTACAGGAGGGTGAGACAGGTTCAGGAGGGTGAGACAGGTACAGGATGTAAGACAGGAGGGTGAGACAGGTACAGGAGGGTGAGATAGGTACATGAGGGTGAGACAGGTACAGGAGGGTGAGACAGACAGGTACAGGAGGTAAGACAGGTACAGGAGGGTGAGACAGGTACAGGAGGGTGAGACAGGTACAGGAGGGTGAGGCATGTACAGGAGGATGAGACAGACAGGTACAGGATGGTGAGACAGGGACAGGAGGGTGAGACAGGTACAGGAGGGTGAGACAAGTACAGGAGGGTGAGACAGGTACATGAGGGTGAGACAGGTACAGGAGGGTGAGACAGGTACAGGAGGGTGAGACATGTACAGGAGGATGATACATGTACAGGAGGGTGAGACAGGTACAGGAGGGTGAGACAAGTACAGGAGGGTGAGACAGGTACAGGAGGTAAGACAGGTACAGGATGGTGAGACAGGTACAGGAGGGTGAGACAGAGAGGTACAGGAGGGTGAGACAGGTACAGGAGGGTGAGACAGGTACAGGAGGGTGAGACATGTACAGGAGGATGAGACAGACAGGTACAGGAGGGTGAGACAGGTACAGGAGGGTGAGACAAGTACAGGAGGGTGAGACAGGTACAGGAGGGTGAGACAAGTACAGGAGGGTGAGACAGGTACAGGAGGGTGAGACAGACAGGTACAGGAGGATGAGACATGTACAGGAGGGTGAGACAGGTACAGGAGGGTGAGACAGACAGGTACAGGAGGGTGAGACAGACAGGTACAGGAGGGTGAGACAGGGACAGGAGGGTGAGACAGACAGGTACAGGAGGGTGAGACAGGTACAGGAGGGTGAGACAGGTACATGAGGGTGAGACAGGTACAGGAGGGTGAGACATGTACTGGAGGGTGAGACAGGTACAGGAGGGTGAGACAGGTACAGGAGGGTGAGACATGTACAGGAGGATGCGACAGGTACTGGAGGGTGAGACAGGTACAGGAGGGTGAGACAGACATGTACAGGAGGGTGAGACAGGTACAGGAGGGTGAGACAGGTACAGGAGGGTGAGACAGACAGGTACAGGAGGGTGAGACAAGTACAGGAGGGTGAGACAGGTACAGGAGGGTGAGACAGGTACAGGAGGGTGAGACAGGTACAGGAGGATGAGACATGTACAGAAGGGTGAGACAGGTACAGGATGGTGAGACAGACAGGTACAGGAGGGTGAGACAGGTACAGGATGGTGAGACAGGTACATGAGGGTGAGACATGTACATGAGGGTGAGACAAGTACAGGAGGGTGAGACAGGTACATGATGGTGAGACATGTACAGGAGGGTGAGACAGTTACAGGAGGGTGAGACATGTACAGGAGGGTGAGACAGGTACAGGAGGGTGAGACAGGTACAGGAGGGTGAGACAGGTACAGGAGGGTGAGACAGGTACAGGAGGGTGAGACAGGTACATGAGGGTGAGACAGACAGGTACAGGGGGGTGATACAGGTACAGGAGGGTGAGACAGGTACAGGAGGGTGAGACAGACAGGTACAGGAGGGTGAGACAGACAGGTACAGGAGGGTGAGACAGACAGGTACAGGAGGGTGAGACAGAGAGGTACAGGAGGGTGAGACTGGTACAGGAGGGTGAGACCGGTACATGATGTAAGACAGGTACAGGAGGGTGAGACAGGTACAGGAGGGTGAGACAGGTACAGGAGGGTGAGACAGGTACATGATGTAAGACAGGTACATGCGGGTGATACAGGTACATGATGGTGAGACAGACAGGTACAGGATGGTGAGACAGGTACAGGAGGGTGATACAGGTACAGGAGGGTGAGACAGGTACAGGAGGGGTACAGGAGGGTGAGACAGACAGGTACATGAGGGTGAGACAGGTACATGAGGGTGAGACAGGTACATGAGGGTGAGACAGAGAGGTACAGGATGGTGAGACAGGTACATGAGGGTGAGACAGGTACAGGAGGTAAGACAGGTACAGGAGGGTGAGACAGGTACAGGAGGGTGAGACAGGTACAGGAGGGTGAGACAGACAGGTACAGGAGGGTGAGACAGGTACAGGAGGGTGAGACAGGTACAGGAGGGTGAGACAGAGAGGTACAGGAGGTAAGACAGGTACAGGAGGGTGAGACAGGTACAGGAGGGTGAGACCGGTACAGGAGGGTGAGACATGTACAGGAGGATGAGACAGGTACATGAGGGTGAGACAGGTACAGGAGGGTGAGACAGACAGGTACAGGAGGGTGAGACAGGTACAGGAGGTTGAGACAGGTACAGGAGGATGAGACAGGTACAGGAGGGTGAGAACGGGACAGGATGGTGAGAAAGGGACAGGAGGGTGAGACAGGGACATGAGGGTGAGACAGGTACAGGAGGGTGATACAGGTACAGGAAGGTGAGACAGGTACAGGAGGGTGAGACAGACAGGTACAGGAGGGTGAGACAGACAGGTACAGGATGGTGAGACAGACATGTACAGGAGGGTGAGACAGGTACAGGAAGGTGAGACAGGTACCGGAGGGTGAGACACTGAGACAGGTACAGGATGGTGAGACAGACAGGTACAGGAGGATGAGACAGACAGGTACAGGAGGGTGAGACAGGTACAGGAGGGTGAGACAGACAGGTACAGGAGGATGAGACAGACAGGTACAGGAGGGTGAGACAGGTACAGGAGGGTGAGACAGGTACAGGAGGGTGAGACAGACAGGTACAGGAGGGTGAGACAGGTACAGGAGTAGACTGTTGCTGACAATGATCCAGTATTGTGTGTGTGTGTGTGTGTGCGTGTGCGTGTGCGTGTGCGCGCGTGTGTGCGTGCGTGTGTGCGTGTGTGCGTGTGTGTGTACGTGTGCGTGTGTGTGTGTGTGTGTGTGTGTGTGTGTGTGTGTGTGTGTCTGTGTGTGTGTGTGTGTGTCTGTGTGTGTGTGTGTGTGTGTGTGTGTGTGTGTGTGTGTGTGTGTGTGTGTGTGTGTGTGTGTGTGTGTGTGTGTCTCTGTGCCTCTCTGGGCCCCAGGGGGTATGTTTCGATTGACAGCTACTTTCTTTAGAGGCCCAATGATAGCAGACCTGAAGACCTGCCTCGTAGCTGTGTGTGTGTGTGTGTGTGTGTGTGTGTGTGTGTGTGTGTGTGTGTGTGTGTGTGTGTGTGTGTGTGTGTGTGTGTGTGTGTGTGTGTGTGTGTGTGTGTGTGTGTGTGTGTGTGTGTGTGTGTGTGTGTGTGTGCGTGCGTGCGTCCGTGCGTGCGTGCGTGCGTGCGTGTGTCCTTTTTTCAATTTCCATCTATTTCTCCCTTCACCCCCCCCCTCCCTCCGACTTTCTCTCTCTCTCCCTCCTTCCCTCTCTCTCTCTCCCTACCTCTCTCTCTCTCTTCCTACCTCTCCCTACCTCTCTCTCTTCCTACCTCTCCCTACCTCTCTCTCCCTACCTCTCTCTCTCTTCCTACCTCTCCCTACCTTTCTCTCTTCCTACCTCTCCCTACCTCTCTCTCTCTTCCTACCTCTCACTCTCTCTCCCCACCTCTCTCTCGCCCATTGAAACACCTGTCTTCCCTTCATCCCCTTCTCTCTCCATTCTCTCTCTCTCTTCCTATCTCTCCCCACCTCTCTCTTTCTCTCTCTTTCTCTCTCTCTCTCTCTCTGTCCATAGCAGCTGTTGTTGTGATGAATGAATACAGTGTGAAGCGGTTGATCTGCAGGTCATTTATCACAGGTATCACCATATGTTCCCCTGCGACACAGCATGAACTACCTAAAGGTCAAATCCAATCAAAATCAAATTTATTAGTAAGGCCCGACAACACACGTTAATGTCCCCATGGGCCGGACACGTCTTCTTTAAACAAGTCAAGAAGAAACATCACAATAAATCAAGAACAAAACAAGAACACAATTCAGTCCAAAAAACGTTCAATAAATGCAACACTCCCAGACATACCCCACGCGAAGGTAAGGAAAAACTCACTAAAACCTAGGAATAGGAAAAAATGCACCACAGGCAATGTGGAGGAGAGAAACCTTAGAAGGGCTGTTCAAGGGGGGATCTCCCTTCTTAGATGTCGGTGATAGTACTAGTGTTGCAATAAAACTGGCAAAAACAGTTGGTAAGCATGCACTCATATGTGTAATGAAACACAAATAAGTGCATGCAATAGCAACTGAACATTTTGAAAGATTAAAGATAGAGCTGATAGCGATAGCAACTGAACTTTTTTTTTGTATCTACTTTTTCTCCCATTTATTTTCAATTTTTCTCCCATCCCAATTTCGTATTGTCCAATTCTACCCTCCCCTGTCTCGAACGCTGTTAGGCCATGTGTGAGGTTTTTGTCCTTTGCTCACTTACTCGCTCTGTTCCTTTAAGCCTACTCGCTCTGTTTTCCATTTGTTTTCTGTTAATCATTTCATTCCCCTATTCACACGCTTCTTCCCAGAGACGTCGTTGATTGGTTCTCCCCCGTCCACACGCTTTTCAATCACATCCCTCAGCTGTCACTGCTTGTCAATTAAGCATTCCCGTATTATTTATACCCCGTTTCCCCATTCAAGTTTTGTTGGATCGTTTTGATATTTCAGTTGCATTCGCCGTTCCTGCTGCCTGCTGTTGTTTCCCTTTGCTTTGCCTCCAGGATATTCAAGAAGCATTCCTCTTGGACACCCTTTCCCCGAGGCGACGCGCTCGCTCCATTCTGTTCCAACGCTCTTTACGCACAACGCCTGGGTGAGTTTTTTATGACTGTCTTTGATCCAATTCCGTTTTTCGTGTGTTTATATAACACTGAAGATTTCCAGCTTTTTATCAAACAGTCACTCACCCAGCGTTTAGCCTTTTTTGGATTGTTTCATTGGGATAATATTTTTGGCCTAACATCTCCCACTGTGTGTTTACACACCGAAGATATTATCACATTGGATTTGTATTTTGGGACTTCGCTCACAGTGTTTATTTTGCACCGAAGATATCTATCACTTGGGATTGTGTTTGGAACGTCACTCACAGTGTGTATTTACACCGAAGATTCAGTCACTTGGATAACTCTGTTTTCGGGTACAAGTCACCTCTCCTGTTCACCTGCTCTGTTCCACCTGCACTCTGAGTTAACTCGCTCCCTCTCTCTCTCTCGGTCCCGCAACCACCTCGGAGATTCTGCCGAGAGAAGTCTGCAGAGCGGCTCAGACGTCAGCGTCTGCTTCCCCTGACTACCATCCCGGGAGAAGCTGCAGAGCAGCAACATTCATCCTTGCTTGTATTCCAATCTTTGTTTGAACTCTTCCAAGTCTGTGCTGTTTATTTAGTCTTAATAAACAAGCCCTTGTTTTTGGCAACTCTGAATCCTACTCTCTTGTGTCGTTGCGTTTGGGGTCGGTGTCAAACCATAACACCATGCCTCCCACAGGTCGGCTGCAATGTGGACCAAGCCTTGCATCACGTGTCCCCTCCGGTACACGAGGAGGCAGCTGTCGCATCTTTTCACCTGCAAAAATTGAGCTGATGGCGGATCTATTTGAGGCATGGGGGCGGCGCAGAGAGGGTCGCATCCTCCCGGTCATCATCACGGGACGTCCAACACTCCGGTCATCACTACGAGACAGCCGGAGACAGGGAGACAGGGAGACAAGGTCACCTGAGACCTGGTAATTCACCTGAGACCTGGTAATTCGCCTGAGTCCTGGTAATTCGCCTGAGACCTGGTAATTCACCTGAGACCTGGTAATTCACCTGGTAATTCACCTGGTAATACACCTGAGACCTGGTAATTCGCCTGGTAATTCACCTGAGACCTGGTAATTCGCCTGAGTCCTGGTAATTCAAGTCAAGTCAAGTCCAGAGTTTTATTTGTCACGGCATACAAGGCATACAGTGAAATGCGGGTGGTCATGCCCGCAGCGATTGTGCAATAATACAAGTAATAAGAATAAGACATAACAGGTATAATGTACATAAAGTTTAAAAAACTTAGTTTTTTAATTCACCTGAGACCTGGTAATTCACCTAAATCCTGGTAATTCACCTGAATCTTGGTAATTCACCTGAATCCTGGTAATTCACCTGAATCCTGGTAATTCACCTGAGAACTGGTAATTCACCTGAGTCCTGGTAATTCACCTGAATATGGTAATTCACCTGAATCCTGGTAATTCACCTTTATCGTGGTAATACACCTGAGACCTGGTAATTCACCTGAATCCTGGTAATTCACCTCAATATGGTAATTCACCTGAAACCTGGTAATTCACCTCAATATGGTAATTCACCTGAAACCTGGTAATTCACCTGAGACCTGGTAATTCACCTGAATCCTGGTAATTCACCTGAGAACTGGTAATTCACCTGAGTCCTGGTAATTCACCTGAATATGGTAATTCACCTGAATCCTGGTAATTCACCTTTATCGTGGTAATACACCTGAGACCTGGTAATTCACCTGAATCCTGGTAATTCACCTCAATATGGTAATTCACCTGAAACCTGGTAATTCACCTCAATATGGTAATTCACCTGAAACCTGGTAATTCACCTGAGACCTGGTAATTCACCTGAGACCTGGTAATTCCCCTGAGTGAATGTGTCTGCACGTGCATGTACATTGTGTGTGTGTGTGTGTGTGTGTGTGTGTGTGTGTGTGTGTGTGTGTGTGTGTGTGTGTGTGTGTGTGTCTGTGTGTCTGTGTGTGTGTGCTCATACTTGCATTTGTGTGTATGCACGTGTATAAGTGTGTGTCTGCATGCGTGGGCGTGTGCGTGCACACAGCGTGTCTGATACGTGGCGGGTCCCCCGCGTGGTGTTGAGAACCCAGGCGACCCGGGAGGAGAGTCTGCCCAGTGATCATTAAACAGGCGTGAGACTCCACACATTCTTGACACAGCAATACATCCCGTAAAGTCTGACTGACAGCAGGAGGCGTCAGAACACTGAGGTTACAATCATTCCTTTGTTATCCTGGACGTGACTCGTGTGACCTCTGACCTCTTGTCCTGTCATTGGATGCCCCCCCCTGGCATGATGGAGAGGGAATGAACGAGGAGCAGACGGGACAACCACAGGGGAGCAGACCTGGGGAAATTAAACACTGTGAGGTGAGTATCATCAGTACGCTCTCAACTCTAAAAGGGCGTCTCTAGTCAGGCTGTGTACAGTGAAGAGTCAACTCTAAAAGGGCGTCTCTAGTCAGGCTGTGTACAGTGAAGAGTCAACTCTAAAAGGGCGTCTCTAGTCAGGCTGTGTACAGTGAAGAGTCAACTCTAAAAGGGCTTCTCTAGTCCGGCTGTGTACAGTGAAGAGTCAACTCTAAAAGGGCGTCTCTAGTCAGGCTGCGTACAGTGAAGAGTCAACTCTAAAAGGGCGTCTCTAGTCCGGCTGCGTACAGTGAAGAGTCAACTATAAAAGGGCGTCTCTAGTCAGGCTGTGTACAGTGAAGAGTCAACTCTAAAAGGGCGTCTCTAGTCAGGCTGTGTACAGTGAAGAGTCAACTCTAAAAGGGCGTCTCTAGTCCGGCTGCGTACAGTGAAGAGTCAACTCTAAAAGGGCGTCTCTAGTCCGGCTGCGTACAGTGAAGAGTCAACTAGATGGGAGTCCTGCGCTCCTACTGTACATCCATCACCTCAGCTGTAGGGTCTAGTCCAGGGTATGTATGTATGTATGTATGTATGTATGTATGTGGGGCGGCGTGGCTCAGGGGTAGAGCAGGTTGTCCAATGATCGAAGGGTTGGTGGTTTGAATCCCGCTCAAGCCCATGTCCATCCCACTGCCGTTGTGTCCTTGGGCAAGACACTTAACCTACTTGCCTCGTATGAATGTGTATGCATGTGAATGAATGTTGGTGGTGGTCGGAGGGGCCGTAGGCGATGATTATTCGCCACGCTTCCGTGAGTCTGCCTCAGGGCAGCTCTGGCTGCAATTGTAGCTTACCACCACCGGGATGACTGTGTATGAACGAATAATGGACTCTGGGGTCCTCGTGAACATGAAGAGCGCTATATAAATCCAATCCATTATTATTATGTAGGTAGGTAGGTAGGTAGGTAGGTAGGTAGGTAGGTAGGTAGGTAGGTAGGTAGGTAGGTAGGTAGGTAGGTAGGTAGGTAGGTAGGTAGGTAGGTAGGTAGGTAGGTAGGTAGGTAGGTAGGTAGGTAGGTAGGTAGGTAGGTAGGTAGGTAGGTAGGTAGGTAGGTAGGTAGGTAGGTAGGTAGGTAGGTAGGTAGGTAGGTAGAGGCAGGCAGGCAGGCAGGCAGGCAGGCAGACAGACAGACAGACAGACAGACAGACAGACAGACAGACAGACAGACAGACAGACAGACAGACAGCCACTACACCACTGTGCTGGGAGGAGACAGTGTTAACCACTACACCACCGTGCTGTGAGGAGACAGTGTTAACCACTACACCACTCCACCAGAGAAAAGATAAGAGAAAATAGAGAGAAAAGAGAGAGGAAATAGAGAGAAAATAGATAGAAAAGAGAGAGAAAGGGGAAGAGAAAAGAGAGAGAAAGGGGAAGAGAAAAGAGAGAGAAAAGAGAAGAGAAAAGAGAAGAGAAAAGTGAGAGAAAAGAGAGAGAAAAGAGAAAGGTGATTTTTAAAGGTGAATGTTAAAGGTAATAACTTTGATGCATAATTTAGTTTGACACTATAAGAGTTGGCTCCATTTGAAACGCCGGACCCAAACACACACCAAGCTGGTGTTACATGGTATAATATGTTGAGTAAAAAACGTACACTGTGATTTAATGACATCGTAGCAGGGAAATGTCAGTGGATTTGGTTGAAATGACAAATGCAATGTTTTTGTTATTTTCCTCCCAAGAAGCAAAGCACATGAACACACCCCAGGGCGGGTTATAGCAGCCACAGAAAATGGAATTATTCCAGACACAGAGCTTTTCTTTCTTCATCTTTTTCTCATCGACAATTTGGTCAAATGACCTTTTCTGTAGCACACAGCGGGAACAGATTGATCTGTTTTGTCTGACTGACTGTGTGACAGAGATAATAATGTACCGCTCTCAGATTAGTATTCCTTCAGCTTCCGTTGAACTGTTTGGAACTTTTTTGTTTAGCCAGTTTAGTCTTTTTTTTTTTTTTTTTTTTTTTTTTTAAACTTAAATTTGTATTAACATTTATAGACAAACAACACTTACACAAAAATGAAACTAACAACACAATAAGAAAGAATGCAGTGAACATAAATGGTTACATGGGTAACATGGTTAGTTATACGGTTCCACTACAGTTGTTTTTCCAGGTACTTAATACAAAGACTGATTGTATACCGCCCTTAAACAGGCATAAAAATTATAATACCTACTCAAAAGGATTAAATACTGACTAAGGCAAACATGTGTGATATGGGTCCAGTGACCCTCCTTGAACTTCTTTCTTCCCTTATCCTACGCCCTTTCTATTTCTTTTATATTAAATTTCTCTTTGCCTTTTGATTCACCCATATACAAACCACATCATCCCTGAATATTAATACAACACTGTTAAACAGACATAAATAATAAAGTACAGAAAACATAAAACAATTGTAATACCCAAAAAAAAATTATAAAATACTAACTAAAGCAAAAGTGTGTCACATGGGTTCAGAGACCCTCCTTGAACTTCTTTCCTCCTTTACCCTTCGCCCTCTTGTGTTGCATTTGATTCTTCCTCTGTGATGTCGTTTTCGTTCCCTTTATAATCCTCCCACTTTACCCATCTTTCTCCAAATTTCTCTTCCTGTAGCCTCAGCATGTGCGTTATCCTCTCCATATCCTGTATCTCCTCTACTATTCCTACCCATTGTGCTATTGTCGGTGGGTCTTCCTTGTACCACAGTCTCGTTATTGCTTTTCTGGCCGATATCAACATTATCTTTATTAAATACTTGTCCCCCCCCTGTATTCCCTCGTGTGTCAGGTCCCCTAAGTAAAGCACCAGTCCCGTTTGTGGTAATCCGTATCCTAATATTCTGATCATTGCCTCCCCTATCTCCTCCCAATACCCCTTCAGCTTCTGACATCCCCAGAATATGTGTGTGTGATTTGCCCCCTCCTTCCCACACATCCTCCAGCATGCTCTTTGTGTTGGTGCATATTTTCCCTTCAACTCATGGGGTTATAAAGAATCTGATTATGTTTTTCCATCCAAACTCTTTCCATATCCTCGATCCTGTTGTTGAATGTTGCACCTTGCATATGTTACCCCATTCCTTCCCTGTTATTCCTATCTCTAGTTCTCTCTCCCATTTCTCCCTTATGTAGTCTGTCGTGTGTCCCTTGCTGGTCATTATAGCCCGGTACAGTGCTGATATTACCCTTCCTTTCCCTCCTTCGTATGCCCTTACTATCATCCTAATTATTCCATTCTGTTCTTCGTCCTTGTCCCCTCTTATTTCTTTATTATAGTAATCTCTAATCTGTAGATATCTGAAGTGGTCCCTGTTTTCTAGTCCAAATTTCTCCTTACATTTTTGTAATGTTTGCATTTCCCCGTTCTCTATCATTTTGCATATCGCTGTTGCCCCCCCCCCCCCCCCCCCCCTCTCCCACCTTCTGAATCCGTGGTCCAGCCTCCCTGGTTTGAATCTCTTGTCATGTGCTACCCATCTCAGAACCCCTGTCTGTTTCTCCAATTTGTGTGTTTTTACTACTCTGTTCCATATGGTCAAGGTGCATTTGGTGATTGGATCTAACAGTCCCTCCTTTTCTTTGAATAGTTCCCTATCTCCACCAGAGCTTGTATCTTGTATCCCTCCCCTTCTTTTTCAATGTCTTTCCATCTTGCCTCATATTTGTCGTTACACCAGCACGTCACTGCTCTCAGTTGCGCTGCATAATAATAATCTTGTAGGCTGGGTACTGCCATCCCTCCCTCTTCCTTTGGTAATTGTAGTGTTTTATACCTGACCGTGGTCTTCTCCCCGCCCATATGAACCTCGATATCAGTCTGTCCCACTCCCTGAATTGATTCTGTGGTATTTGTATCGGCAGTGACTGGAACAGGTACAGTAACCTTGATAGTATGTTCATTTTAATGACTTCTATTCTTGAATTGAAGTCCAAGGGCATTACTGTCCATCTCTCTAAGTCTCTCTTGATGTTCTGATTTATCTGTGTATAGTTCGCCTCAAACAGTTTCCCCACCCCTCTCGTGATGTTCACCCCTAAGTATTTAATCTTGTCCATGTCCCATCTTATCCCGTACTGTTCCCTAATTTCCGTCGTTGGGGTATAGTTCCATGCTAAGGTCTGTGTCTTTGTCACGTTTAGTTTGTATCCTGAGTAGTGGCCATATTCCTTCAGTAGATCCATCAGTGCTGGGAAGCTCTTGTCTGGTTGTATCATGTATACTATCACGTCGTCCGCAAATAGGCCTAGTTTATATTCCGTTCTCTTTATCCTTACTCCCTTGATGTCCTCGGTCTGTCTGATCAGTTGTGCCAGTGGTTCTATGAAAACGGCGAAGAGCGTTGGTGATAGACAACATCCCTGTCTGGTAGCCCTCTCTAATCTGATTCTATCCGTCAGGCTGCCATTCACCTTAACCCTCGCTGTCGGTTCTTGATATAGCGCCTTGATCATCTTCATTGCCCTCTCGAATCTTTTTGATATTATTGATGTATACATCTTGTAATCTACGTTGAGTATGGACACAGGTCTGAAACTACTACATAATTCTCTATCCTTCCCTTCCTTCGGTATCGTGGTGATTATGGCTTCCTTCCACGAGGGGGGCATTTTGCCCTCTTCCATCGTGTGTCTGAATGCCGCCCCTAACATGGGTGCTAATTCTGTTCTAAATGTCTTGTAGAATTTCGATGGGAATCCGTCGCTCCCCGGAGATTTGTTGTTTTTAGCTCTACTAATTGCCTCTTCCATTTCTCGTTCCGTAATTATTTTATTTAATTCTTCATTCTGTTCTTTCCCTATCGATGGTAACTCTAGCTTCTCCAGATAAGCTTCTATTTCCTCTTCTCCCGCTGCCTTTGGCTGTGTGTATAGTTTCTCATAGTATTCTCTAAATGTCCTCTCTATTTCAGCTGGGTCCCTCAATACTTCATTAGTCTTTGTATCCCTTATTGTGTGTATCGTGTTTAGCTTCTGTTGCATCCTAATTCTCCTAGCCAACAGTCTGGTCGCTTTTGGTCCCCCTTCATAGTACGTTTGTTTCATGAACCTCGCTTTCTTTTCTATTTCCGTCAATAATTCCCTATTTATCCTGGCCTTTACTTCTTTGATTTCTCCGAGCGTTTCTTGTTCTTTTGATATCTGGTGTCTCCTCTCTAGATCCTTCAGCTTCCCTATCAGATTGTGATATGTCTCCGTTCTGGCCTTCTTCAGCATTGCTGTCTTCTCCACCAATTTCCCCCTTATCACCACCTTCAGTGTGTCCCATAGAATGTTCGGGTCTACCGCCCCGTTGTCATTTTCCTCCTTATCCCTGGCTATCTCCTCCTTGATCTGACTCACCACCCCCTTGTTATTTAGTATTCCTATATTTAGCCTCCAGATCGTGTTCCTCCGTCTCCCTTCTAGATCTACTGTCAGATATATGGCACTGTGATCCGATATGTCCGCTACTCCTATTCTACTCTCCCGTACCCTATAACTGTCCCCCGCCGTCATCAAAAAATAGTCTATTCTCGCATATGTCACGTAATGTGTGTATTCCCTGTCCATGGCGTGCATCCCCCTCCAAACGTCCGTAATTCCCATTTCCGTCATTTGAATATTCATATATCTGCTGATTTGTGTCTGTCTCTTCTTAGTACTCGTGGTGTCTAAGTCGTGATTCAGTACCACATTAAAATCTCCCGCGCATATCAATATCCCTTCTAGTTCCATCACTATAATATCAAAAATGGTCTCATATAGCTCCCTCTCACTCTCCGGTGGTGCATACACATTCACTAACGTTACCATTTGACCCTCCATTTTCCCCTTCACCAGAACAAATCTTCCGTCCTTGTCTCTTACTTCCTTGATCAATTCAAATTTGACTGTTTTTGATTAGCGTGATTACTCCTCTCCTCAGGGTCCGTTTAAAGGAACTATAGTATGCATTTTCATATCCAAATCTCTTCAGTTTCTCGTGATCCTGTGCTATCAAATGTGTCTCCTGCAAAAAAATCACTTCCATCTCACTTTTTTTACACTTCAACATCACTTTGCCCCTCTTTATCGTATTATTCATTCCATTAACGTTTAACAACATCATTTTTATACCTTTAACCTTTGTCATCTTTCTTCTTCTTTCGTCTGTTAGTCCCCCCCATGTCACAGTTATTCCCCCCTCCGGTTGTAGCCTCCGCTCTCTTCACCGAATACATACAGTATAATGATTAACATAAATAAAAAACATAAACTTTACATAAAGTGCTCCCAAGGCGTTCGGGGGGTCCCTGTGTCCCCCCCCTGTCCCCTGCTGGTGGGTGAGGAGTAACTGTTCTCCTAGTGAGAGGCCTCCTCCTGACGGCTTGGGGGTCTGAAACCCTTGCCCCCAACCGCTCGTCATATTTGTCCAGCCTTCTTACTGTTTTTAGTGCTGTCGAGCTCCTGGTCAAAAGCGCTCTGTCTTTCATTCTGTTCAAAGATCCCCATTTCCTAGGTCCCTCTCAATGTGGCTCATATGTTCCAATGTCTCTCCTTCCTCCCAAACACGTGTGTGGTGTCCTCTGTGTACCCCTCTTACTTTCTTTTCCTCCCCTCTATTTTCTATGTGATGTTTATTTATCCCCTTAATTCCTTCCAACTGTGTCACTCGCAGCGTGTGTCTATGTATTTGTTTCAATATGTTCTGTGTTCCGTCTATTATACCTAATTAAATTTCCATTTATTTCCTTCATCAGCATGTGTATTATGTGTCCATGTATATGTTATGTTTGTTCCTATATCCTGCCTCTACCTGGGAATGTGTGTTTATGTATATGTTATTTCCGTTTCTATATTTTGTCTCTATTTGGATAGTTTTTTCAATCTCTTGTGCGTGTACTCATCCGTTCGTCTCCTCCCGCCTCCTCTCCCCTCCTTCTCCGTCTCTGGTCTCCTCGTCTGTCTCCGCCTTCGGTCTGTCACCTCTCACCCCGGCCTTCTCCTCTCTCCTCCCTCGGGTTTCGGTCTCCTACTCTGGACCACCTGCGTGCTTTCTCCAATCTCTGCTGCAGGCTCAGCATCTGGTCCTCCTGTCGCCTTCCTTCTCCGTCCTCCGCCATCTGCATCCCCCGTCGCCTCATCTCCCCCGCCGCCTCCCGCGCCGTCGCGTACGTCACCGTCCCTTCCTTCCAGTGAATCCTTAGCGAGGTCATGGGTGATTGGAATTTCATTCCGTTTTCTTTCAGAATTCTCTTCAGTCCCGCGTAAGACCTGCGTGTTATTGCCACCGCTGTCGAGTAATCGTGATCAAACGACAGTCTTTTCCCCTCGATTTCTATCTTCTTGGTCCACGCGGTTCTGAGTACCAATTCCTTAACCTCGAATCTCAGAAAGTTAATAATCACCGCCCTCGGTGGTCTGTCCGGTTGTGGTCTCGGAGCCAACGCCCTGTGGGCCCTCTGTATCTCCATTTTTTCCAGTCCCGTCTCCTTCAGTTGTTCTTTGATAAGCTTTTCCACATATTGGGTCACCGATTCCCCTTCGACTCCTTCTTTCAATCCCCATATTCTGATGTTATTTCTCCATGACCTCCCCTCCATGTCCGACATCTTTGTCTCCATCTTTTCTTGTTGTTGAATCGCACTTGTTAATACCTCGTGTATCTCTGTGTTCCATTCTTCTGCTTGCGCCATTCTTGTTTGTAACTCGGTTACGTTTCTGTCCTGCTCCGCCATCTTCCCCTCTACCATTTTGAGTTCTGTATTTATTTCACCTCTGAAGTCCTCCTGTTCCTTCCTCAATTCCTCCCGTAACTTCCCAATATCGTTCCTTATCGTGTCCGTGTTCAGGTTTATGGTCGCTGTTATGGTCGCCAATATCCCGGCCTGCATGACCACGGCCCATCCTGGCATTCCCGTGTTTGTCCCAGCTGACCCTCCCCCTTCCTCCGCGTGTCCCTTCTCGGTCTCGCTTCGGGGGCTCTGCTCCATCAAACTCTCCTCTTCCCGTGAGTCCTCCATTTCTCTCTCCTTCACAATTGTTTTTTCCTTCTTCCGTCTCGTTTGCATCTTCATTTTTATTCACTTTTCGGGTCCTTTTTTATCCGTTTTTCACTCTTTTGACCAGGAGCTCCACCGCATGCGTGTTACCCGTCTGCTCTCATACCGGAAGTCTAGCCAGTTTAGTCTTAGGGCAACAAGGATGCGTTTCTCTGGGTTAGTTTAGGGCAACGAGGAGGCATTCCTCTGGGTTAGTTTAGGTCAACAATAAGGCGTTCCTCTGGGTTAGTTTAGGGCAACAAGGATGCCTTCCTCTGGGTTAGTTTAGGGCAACGAGGATGCCTTCCTCCGGGTTAGTTTACGGCAACGAGGATGCCTTCCTCTGGGTTAGTTTAGGGCAACAAGGATGCCTTCCTCTGGGTTCGTTTAGGGCAACAAGGATGCCTTCCTCTGGGTTAGTTTAGGGCAACAAGGATGCCTTCCTCTGGGTTAGTTTAGGGCAACAAGGATGCCTTCCTCTGGGTTAGTTTAGGGCAACGAGGATGCCTTCCTCCAGGTTAGTTTTTACGGCAACGAGGATGCCTTCCTCTGGGTTAGTTTAGGGCAACAAGGATGCCTTCCTCTGGGTTCGTTTAGGGCAACAAGGATGCCTTCCTCTGGGTTAGTTTAGGGCAACAAGGATGCCTTCCTCTGGGTTAGTTTTTACGGCAACGAGGATGCCTTCCTCTGGGTTAGTTTAGGGCAACAAGGATGCCTTCCTCTGGGTTAGTTTACTTTAGGGCAACAAGGATGCCTTCCTCTGGGTTAGTTTAGGGCAACAAGGATGCGTTCCTCTGGGTTAGTTTAGGGCAACAGGGATGCGTTTCTCTGGGTTAGTTTAGGGCAGGGGTCAGCAACCTTTTTGGCATGGAGTGCCTGTTTGAAATATAGTTGTAACTAGTGTGCCTCAACAATATTCCATGCATCGTACATTTTTTTCCTCATAATCAGGTCTTTTTAATGATAATTTTACATTATTACATCATTATTGTTATTGTTATTATTAACAATATTATTATGATGGTTGTATCAACCCTAAATCTGAGTTGGGGGGGGGATGCAATGCAGACAAACAGCTGCATACAGTGCGACCATTTCACTCACATTTGCCCATTCATTTTTGGACACATCACACACCATCGGTGTGTGTACTGTAAGTGTGCTGTCATAGCTCCACCTACAGGCCTAATGGAGAACACCAGGAGAACACCAGGATGTGAATGGAGGGTGAATGTGAGGTATATCGTGTAAATAAGTTTTGATTGATCGCAAGACTACACTGTAAAAAAATAAATAATAATAAGTTACCAGAACTTTAAAATATTGAGTTCAGTTACTGTGCATTAAGGTTTTCAGTTTTCAATCCATAATAAGTTAACAGAAAATAAGTACACAACCACATTATTTCAACCTAATAAAACTATGTTTATTGTCATTGTTTTAAGAACACAAGTTGACTTGGTAATACTCACATTTTGAGTAAAAAAATTGCTTTTAACATGTGCAATGTTCAATGAAATAGAAAAATAAATAATCAAATTTGTTGATTAATCCCACTGGTCACAATGGTGACCGTAATAACGTTTTTGTTATAAGGCTCTGCAAATGTTACTGAATGATGTAGCAATGTATTTCCAGCTAAATTGAAATAATAAACAAATAAAGGGTCTCAATTAAATATGTGGTAGTAAAAAGAACCTGTGGGAGGATTTCAACAAGATAAATGCGACAACAGTGCAAAATATTTCACTATAGTAGTTCAAAGCAAAAAGAATAAAAAAATAAAAATAAATAAATAAAAAAAGGGTTGCCTACCCCTGGTTTAGGGCAACGAGGAGGCGTTCCTCTGGGTTAGTTTAGGGCAACTAGGAGGCGTTCCTCTGGGTTAGTTTAGGGCAACAAGGATGCATTTCTCTGGGTTAACTTTAGGGCAACGAGGATGCCTTCCTCTGGGTTAGTTTAGGGCAACGAGGAGGCGTTCCTCTGGGTTAGTTTAGGGCAACGATGCTTTCCTCTGGGTTAGTTTAGGGCAACGAGGAGGTGTTCCTCTGGGTAAGTTTAGAGCAATGAGGAGGCGTTCCTCTGGGTTGGTTTAGGGCAACAGGGATGCCGTTCCCTTCGCGATGGGGAGCCAGTGCAGGTCCCTGAGAAGTGGGGTAACATGGGCTGATTTTGGTAGGTTAGAGATTAAACGGGCAGCTGCGTTCTGAATGAGCTGAAGTGGCTTGGTGGCAGTCGCCGGAAGGCCAGCAAGCAGTGCGTTGCAGTAGTCGAGGCGAGACATGACAGTTGATTGGACAAGGAGTTGAGTGGCTTCTTTTGTCAGGAAGGGGCGGATCCTTCTGACGTTGCTCAGGAGGAATTTGCAGGTCTTGGTCGTTGAGGCGATGTGAGCGGAGAAGTTCAGCCGATCGTCAAGGACTACACCAAGGTTCTTGGAGGTTGTGGACAAGGCCATGGCTACATTTTCCACTGTGATGGAAAGGTCAATCAGCGGGGAGGATTTGGCCGGCAGGTGGAGCAATTCTGTTCAGTTTGAGGTGGTTGGTCCTCATCCAGGCGGAGATGTCGGACAGGCAGGCCGAGATCCGCTCAGAGACATGGATATCTGAGGGAGGAAAGGAGAGGAAGAGTTGGGTATCATCGGCATAGCAATGATTCGAGAAGGCATGAGACGTGATAATGTTACCCAAAGATTTGGTGTAGAGGGAGAAGAGGAGGGGTCCAAGGACTGAGCCCTGGGGGACACCCGTCCGAAGGGGTTAGTTTAGGGCAACAGTGATGATGACATGTGTACAGCAAATCACAATAACACTTTAATGCATACTGTAAATAAAAATACATAATATTACAGGAATAAATTCCCTGCTATCTTTAAAACATACTGCTCAACTAAATTTGTGTGCAGGTTTGGTTTGTCTCCAGCCATTCCTTTAGTTGACTTAGTTACGTTCCAATTCGGAAACAAACCAACGGACAACGATATTTTCTCTTTTCCGATGAAGTGAAAATGTTGAAGTGTTGAAATTAAGCAGATGAAAAGGGAAAATCTACATGTGTGAGATAAAATAGTTATTCCCAGCATGAAGATGAGTTATCTATGTAATCCCAGGCTTTCCTCTCCTCTCTCTCCTCTCCTCTCCTCTCCTCTCCTCTCCTCTCCTCTCCTCTCCTCTCCTCTCCTCTCCTCTCCTCTCCTCTCCTCTCCTCTCCTCTCCTCTCCTCTCCTCTCACTAGCTAACCCCACTCCGAATGAAAGATGGTCTAGTAGTGTCATGGCAACACAGACAGACACACACATACACACATACACATTTTAATACTTTATTTGGTTCCACAAATGATATTACATAAACAGGGAATCAAATGTATCGGGGCCAAGCACGTATACGCTTCAAGGCCCTCGACCTAGCATACCGTGCGGCAAAGGGAACCGCTCCCGCCTACCTCCGGTCAATGGTCTCTAACTACACACCCTCAAGACCCCTACGCTCTGCATCTTCTGGCCGCCTCAGACCTACTCCTATCCAAGCTCCCGGAGGGTCATCAAAGAGAAGCCGCCTATTCTCAGTCCTTGCCCCACAATGGTGGAATGAACTACCCATCCCAGTTAGGACAGCCGAATCCCGTCCAATCTTTCGCCGTCGACTAAAGACTCACTTCTTCAACCATTATCTGAAATGATTTATAAAAAAAAAAAAAAAAAAAAATCTAACCCTGACTAACCTTACTGTCATGCACTTGTCCTAATAAACTAACCTACACTGTAACACGCAACACTTGATGAACATTGTTACTCAGCTGATAGAGTTGTACCCTTCTTGCTGTCTTGTCGTACAGAACTTGTAAGTCGCTTTGGATAAAAGCGTCAGCTAAATGACTAAATGTAAATGTAAAGCAGCACTGAACACTTAAGGGTACACATAGCACCTCCTTCTCCACATGGCTAAGCTGCCAATAATAGCTGAGACAGAGCAATATTTGGCAATTTGTTTGGCTTTTCTTTTAGACATTGCAGCAATTCTCAGACCGGTCATGGTGCATTTGTATACATGGCCAAGACTTCCGAATACAAGTACACTATATCTACACCTATACCCAAGGTCAGCCATCACACTGAGCAGTGGTTGGTATTTGATATACTTGTCCCGGAAGGCCTGGTCCATGTACAGATCAAAGGTACAGCCTACTTCTATGACCAGCACCTCCCTGTGGCTGGTGTCAACAAAAACAATGTCCGGTGTATTTGGTATGTTAGCAAAGACATCGTTGGTAAGGCCAAACCACTCTAGTTTCACTCTGGCATGTTTGTACATTGCTGCACTAGATGGTGATATGTTCCGTACCGCATCAGAGACAATGTCCACAATACGGTCATGACGAGCGTTTGTATGCATTACATCCGTTTGTTATGTGTGCAATGGATTCTACACACACACACACACACACACACACAGACACACACAGACACACACAGACACACACACACAGACACACGCACAGACACACACACGCACACACACACAGACACACGCACAGACACACACACGCACACACACACACACACACACACACACACACACACACACACACACACACACACACACACACACACACACACACACAGACACACACACACAGACACACGCACACACGCACGCACGCATGCACGCACACACACACACACACACAGACACACACACACACAGACAGACACACACACACAGACACACACACAGACACACACAGACACACAGACACACACACAGACACACACCGAGGGACAGTGATTAAAGGTTCGGCCCTCAAACATCTGGGGGCGACAGTGGCTTGGGAGGTAGAGCAGTCTCCTGGCAATCCGGAGGTTCCCGGTTCGATTCCCGCTCCTCCGGGAAGCGTGTCGATGTGACCTTGAGCAAGACACTTAACCCCTAATTGCTCCCGATGAGCAGGTTGGCACCTTGCATGGTCGCCTCCGCCGTCAGTGTGTGAATGTGTGAGTGAATGGGTAAAATGTGAGGATGGAATTGTAAAGCGCTCTGGATAAAAGCTGCTATATAAAAAAGCAGCCATTTAACATTTACCATCTCAGAGATCTGGTTGGAACGCAGACACACACCCCTACAAACCTCTAGAACCCTGACTGCTTCAGGGTGTGGTCTGGGACCTCACACACACACACACACACACACATCACACACACACGCACACATATGCAACCCCCTCAGACCACTTCCAGAGATAACCTTATAGCCACAGGGCTGGAGGCTACTGACACAGAGAGAGACAGGCTGATCACTGTCACACACACACACATCACACACACGCACACACACACACGCACACACACACACACACACACAGGCCCACACACACAGGCCCACTGACACA